>NC_068407.1:4263375-4478375 GCF_023724105.1 Carassius gibelio | reverse complement strand
GCTTCAGAGGGGGCAGCTTCTGCTCCGCTTTGTTGTGTGATCAAAGGTGAATCAGGGAGAGCAGATTTCAAGCAAAAGAAAAATACAAAAAATAAGCAAGTCTTTATTCATTCAATTCCTCCCCAAGATGCCATGAATATGCAATCAATTTAAAAAAAGAGAAAAAAAAAGACCCCGAGGAACTTTTAGCATCTTAACCTTATGCAAACACAGCCTGTAGGGATTTCAGCAACGATTAGTTACTTTCAAACGCAGGGTAAAGGAAAACAAGAGATGCCAGAGGCTGTTTTAGAGTTTCTTCTTTATTGTCCTAAACGTTTAAACTTGTTGAGGAAAGATAATTGATTAAAAATCATTATTAAACGATAAAATGCTTAAGCGGAAGGAGAAGAGAGCAGTAAGTGCACCTGACTCACTTTGATTTCTTCTACTTTAAACTGACTTCCAGCAAAACTTGTTATCATATTATTATTCCAGTCTTGTATATACTGTATGGCACACAGTGTGAGTTTGACAGACACAGCTAATGAGATAAAGAAAAGAAAATTGCAAGAAAAGTGAAAAGTGCATATGTGGGTAGTTGACATGATGTTTCATGTAACGCTATACAAAATCTAAAACAATATTTTTAACTACAGTGTGCTTGTCTAATTATCATTTCACTTGCAATCTTTACAGCCTCCTTTATTGAGAAAATGCAAATTACTGGTACCTTTAAAACGTAATTAGTCACAAACTAATTAAGTTTAAATATTACTTAAAACTTTAAATGTGATTATAAATTATACAAGAATTACAGACCATTTAAAATATACATACATACAAAAATGTTTTCACTAAATATGAGCAGCACAACCATTTTCATTATAATAACAAAATATTTCTTCAGCAGCAAATCAGCATATTATAATTATTTCTGAAACATCATGTGACACTGAAGACTGGAATAATGCCTGCTGAAGATCCGGCTTTGCATCACAGGAATAAATAATATTTTAAAATATATTGCAATAGAAAAAAGGTGTTTTAACACATAATAATTTTTCACAATATTACTGTTTTACTGTAGCTTAATTCATATAAATGCAGTCTTGGTTAAAAAAAATAATCTTAAACCTTCAATGCTGGTATATATAAATTATAAAGTATGTCTGGTCTGCAGGAAATTTACTTTTGTGCTAGGGCTGGGAAGGTTGAGCTGAAACAAAATTGCATATATTACAGACTTAATGTACAAAGGTGGCATAATAATATATAATGTATGTGTCAATGTTTCAATGCACAGAGGTAGTTTAAATGTATATGTAAATGAATTACAATAGAAAGAGGTAATGCATCACAGGTTTGAAAGTTGATTCTAACACATAGAAAATAAGATCAGCGCTAATTGATATGACAGTTAATACCTATCTTATTATAGTGCAGACACATAACTGCATGTGCTATGTCAGCAACAGCTTGAAATGCATTGATTTTAATGAGGATAGCACATCTCATAGAAAAAAAAAAAGTATTTCCAAAAGTCAGCAAGACTTAAGTGTAAAAGAAAACTTTGGTTTCAGTCATTTTATCATAACTGCATATCTACCAAAGGTAACAATATACAAAACATACATTTGAACTGGCACGCTCAAATAATGTTAAAACAATTTCAGGTCTGACCGCTAAGGGCAGTCAATTCGATGTGCACTTCAATTTCCAGTTCTAGGAGTACCTTGATCTGACATAGTTTAACACATCAACTTCATTTGCTGAATAATCGCTGTCATGGTGATTACAAAAATGTACATCAAATCTCTTTCAAATGACATTCTATTTACAGCATGCTTTCATCTAGTGCTGCTGGCAAAATGTTAAATGCAGCAGGCAAGAGTTTTGGTAATAAGCCTATAATATGAAACCTAAAATAAACTCAGAAGAATAGACAAGTTTCCACTGAAAAAAAAAAAAAAAGAACGCACTGTAGCAATATCTTACACATAGAGTGCCTGATAAAAGTGGATTGTGAGTAGTTAGTGAAGACAACATAGGTATCATTAGGATGTAAATTAGTTTGTTTGACAAAATGTAGCATTTCTTTTTTACAAACACACAGCAGTGTGTTTTCAGTGTGAATTATTATTATTATTATTATTATTATTATTATTATTATTATTATTATTATGTTTGTATCAGCTGTTTGGACTCTTATTATGAAGGAACCCATTAGGATCTATTGGTGAGCAAGTGATGAAATGTTACATTTCTGCAGATCTGTTCTGGTGAAGAAACCAAATCATCGATATCTACTGTACACCTGATGTTAAGTACATTTCCAGCAAATTTTCATTCTAATTTTTTTGGAGGGCTGAACTATTCCTTTAACAAAACCAACCAGCCCTGAGATGAATCACAACATCACAAACTTTCAAAAGTCCCTGTTAAAAATCAATTCAATGTTGTGCTCTGTTCCTAATCAATCACTGGAAGTGTTGATTAGACCGGCGTTTCATTTTCCTGCCCGTCACACAGAAGCATTTTCACAGCACTATTATGTACTTTACAAGTGTTACTACTCGACATCTCACTAGCTGACAAACAAGTCTACTACAACACAACCAAGCTGAGAAAATCTAGCTGTGGGCTTTATGATGGATCTTAATCCCTGACGTATTTATAGACAAAAACATATTTTGCTAGAGTCAAATATTGTGATTTAAAGCTGCAGTCCATTACATGTGTTAAAGAGATTAGAATGAAGTAAATTATGTGAACCAACAAACAAATAGAGATAAGAAAAAAATAAATTCCCAGTATACTGCACCAAGAAAGCTACAGAAGTGCCATTACACACTTTTAGATACGGAGTTGTATAGTTGTTAGATGAAATATGTATCAAGAAAGAAATAAAGAAAGAAAAAAAACAGTCCCAAGATATTGCACCAAGGAAGCCACAGAAGCGGCCTTTACACTCCTTCAGATATTGAGTTGTATAGAAAATCTATAAAGCTATAAGTAATCAAATGCCCTATTTCCACAGTTGCCTCTATTGTTACTGGCATAAAAAAAAAAAAGATTGATGTAAAGAAAAATGGAGTGGGAAAAAATGTTGATGGCATGTCAGAATGATAGATGAAGAGATCTTATCCCCGTAAAATCCTGCTGTTGACTTGCCCCGCCGATCACGGCGTCCCCCTCTGAGCTGCCGCCACTCCTTCTTTGATAGCGAGGCCGTGATGGCTGCTGGGATTTGACCCCAACCCATCCCACTCTCTCGCACTTCTCTATTCTTCCCTCCCCATTGAGTCCACTCTCAAACCCTGGGCTTATCCTCCTGCCACTGATAAAAAAGTAATAAAGCTTCTTAATGGCACATCAGTTTCTCCCTTTCCCATCTCTGAGATCCACAGTGGATTCGGGTCCCTGAAAATAGCGCTTTGTTGTTTTATGAAACAAAAGGAGCAGGCAAGCGAGCATCTACAAGCTCCCTCGTGGTCTCGAGGTCCACACTCTTCCATTCGAGAAGGAAACATAAGCAACGCTCTCAGACTTCTCAACGGATTTTACCCAGCGTTCTTGTATCCTCCGCTGAAAGGTTGCTAATGGCTGTTGTTAAAAAAAAAGGAAATTGGCTTTCTAAGTCCAAGGAGGAAGAGTGTCTAAAGGAAAGGGCTCTGGAAGTTTGAGATTGTTCTTTAAAAATTATTTTCCTGCAGAAGAAGAGCTAGTGATTGAGGTCAGTGCGACTTCTTATAAATGGAGAGCTGTACAGTATGTGTGCCGGTTCTTCAGGATGGAATGGTCCCCTCAGGGTGGATGTTATTGAGTGATATTTCTATTCAAAGCGACTAGAACGGTGCCAATATGTTTATTCACTACGTTTGGATGCTGCTCCATCAACTACTTGACAGATAGAAGTGCAAATGTGACCTGCTCCACTGCATCGAGTCATTTGACCCAGAAACACATTTGGAAAAAGGAAAAAGGAAAGAGAAGCCTGTAATGTTATACAGCAACTGTTTTCAACACTGATTATAAAATATGCTTTTTGATCAAATCAACATATTCGATTGATTTCTGAAGGAACATGTGACACTGAAGACTGGAGTAAGAGAAAAGCTCCACTTTGCTAACACATATAAATCACGTTTCTTGTAGCCACACTTGTTACCATGATCTTTTCAGCACCCCACTCCTTTGAGCATTGGATGTAGCTAGTTACACTTTCAACATGTTGCAACAGAAAAAAAATAAACATAAGCCTTTACATGTTTCAAGAGTCCAAGATAACCCACAGAAGCCACAGGTTTAATCAAATCAGTCCTTCACCCTCATGTTTACAGTCAGGGAATCCTTTAGATGGATGCTCTCCTATCCAATCAATCCCAATCTATAGAGAGAATTACACCAAGGTCTAGTTTCCTGGAAAAAAATCAATGAGGTTACTTTTTCACCTCAAAAAAAGTCAAGACTCTATTATACAAACAGATTACAGCTTCCTTAAAAAAAAGATGTTTAGCTACAAGGTTTTCCTATACTGTGCCTCAAACATCAGTGGTTCCACGAAGGACTTTCCATTGCAAAAATGGTTCTTTACGATGAAAAAAAAAAAATATATATAGCATAATGGTAAAAAAAAAAAAAATACACACACACATATATATATATATATATATATATATATATATATATATATATATATATATATATATATATAGATTTCTTTATTTTATGACTATGAAAATTGTAGAGTCACACTGAAAGGGCTATTTGAGCAAGAAGGAGAGTGATGGGGTGCTGCGCCAGATGACCTGGCCCCCACAGTCACCGGACCTGAACCCAATCCAGATGGTTTAGGGGTGAGCTGGACCGCAGACAGAAGGCAAAAGGGCCAACAAGTGCTAAGCATCTCTCGGTGAACTCCTTCAAGACTGTTGGAAGACCATTTCAGGTGACTACCTCTTGAAGCTCATCAAGAGAATGCCAAGAGTGTGCAAAGCAGTAATCAAAGCAAAAGAAGAACCTAGAATATTTCAGTTGTTTCACACTTTTTTGTTATGTATATAATTCCACATGTGTTAATTGATAGTTTTAATGTATTCAGTGTGAATCTACAATGTTCATAGTCATGAAAATAAAGAAAACTCTTTGAATGAGAAGGTGTGTCCAAACTTTTGGTCTGTACTGTATCTATACACTGTAAGTCGCTTTGGATAAAAGCATCTGATAAATGCATACATGTAAATGTAATATCAGATAAAATATTCTTCAAACTAAGAAACATCTGTGCTCTTAAGAACTGTTCATAGAAAGGTTCTTCACTTGCATCGCAAAAAAACAACAACAAACAAACAAACAAAAAAAAACCTCTTGGAACCTTTATTTTTACCTGTACTTCTCAATAAATATGCGGCCAAAGGATACTAATAGATAACAAATTAAACAACAGAACTTGGAGAGACAAATATCAGTACTGACAAGGCAGGCAATTGAGAGCTTGGATGATGAAAGCCACCCACTCTCAGTACCAGCCAGAGAGGAGATTGTTAGAAATAAAAGGAAAAGGTAGCGGCTGGTCGGGGTGATGTCTCTGTGGGACAACCTCCAGACAATAAAAGCCATTATGCTTGCTGTGGCCATTAGGGTTCCTAAAAGCCTGATCCAGACCTCGAATTCGGCCCTCCACCTGCCTGCTTGAGTTGACTTGACAGCTCAGCCCCTAGTAACCTGCCCCCCCATATGCCCAGAAGCATGTCCTGGGTATGTGGGCAGCGAGAGACATGCCCTGATTGTGCATTCACCTGACTGATTTTAAGAGAAGATACACAATTGAACATGACATGAAAGAAAACTCTAAGCACAAGCAAAGCATGAGCTACAGGTACAAATATGTTTCAAAGAACATTTGCTCATGCTTTTTCATGATCTGTGGACATTTTCTTGGTCATATTTTCTGTAACACGTTCTGGTGTCTACAGTACACAGTTGTGAATGTCATTCCAAAGTATAAAAAAGTTTCTGTCATTACAACTCTCAGAGGGATTGGCATGGTAATGCACATGACAATTTTAATGTATTTGGTCTTGGGCGGAATAGATATGCTACGCTACTGCTTCTGCTGCTGCGGCTGCGGCAGAGCAAGTACAGAGACTTGCACTGACAATACATCTACAACATGCTGCTGTGAGCATGTAAGAAATATTGCTGCTGCAAATATAACATTCATTAAAAAACACACACACAAAAAGAATACATAAATCACCTCATAGCAGATCTATAGAGGTGGATCTGGGGAAGGTGGAGGGTTTCTGAAGCAAGCTGAACTGCTAACGGCAAGCTCTAGTCATATTTAAATGTTGAGCAAGCTCATTGGCTACCAATACATGAGAGAACCAATCAGCTGTGTCATGTGATAATGATGTCATTACGTCAGATTGAGTTGGACCTCGGACTGCACCATCAGAGTTTCATGTCAGAACTCTGTATTTGTCTTCATAATCTTTCATCAAATGTTTGCAATAACATGCTGACCTTTTCAGCTGACAGTGGTCATCTAGGCTGTGAGACAATCACTTTAAAGGTGAAGTGTAATTTCGCCACCTCTAGTTCCAACAAAGATAAATGTAATAATTATAGCAATAGCAACAGGTTTTGCAAACATGGCCTATTTGCCATTGGTCAAATAACTTAAATCCCAAACTGCTAATGGTGAAGCCAGTGTGGTGCTTGACAGGATTTTGAAACAAACAGAAATGTTCTGATCAGGCCACAGCATTCTTAAAGAAAAATGAACCTACAAATGATACAGTTCAATTAACATTTGTAGAGAGAGAGAGAAAAAAAAAAGAAATTACACAATTCATCTTTAAGCATTAGCTAGTTAGCTATTTTGTTTCTGTTTTAATGTACTGTTGTGGTGACAGACTTTCTAAAATCTTGCAAACTGGTATAACAGAAACTGATGCAACAAGAATCTAAATAAACAGATAAAAATAATAAAATAAATAAAGCTATAACAGTAAATAGCAATTTTCAAAACATAAGCTTTACCATTGGTGTACACTGAGGACATCCATGTCACCATCTCAGTTCCCAGTAGATAGAGACTCAAATAAATATGGCCTGATTCCTGGGACAACAACATCCTTTCTACAATCCAATGCAAGCTCATAGTCAGATCTGACTCCACTCTGGTGTGAAACGCCCACTTCTCACCATCCAATCAAAGGCAGATTAGGATTAAACCCCACCCTATACATTTATATTTTCTTGTTTAACTTAAATATGTCTGAAGCATATTTTAAAAAATGTTTTATGTTGACTTAACACCATGTTAACGTCTTTACTAAATATAATAATTTGAATTCATTTCAATAAATGTACCATTTGAAATTAAAAATTATATTATATATACATATGTTCATATCTGAAAAAAAAGGCAAGTAATGTTTTCCATTAAAATAAACAAATACTTTTAAGTGATGCAAACGTGACTAAAGGGGCACAACAAATGAGTTGAATATAATCTAATGTTGTATTGATAATTGTGACTAATGTGAACATTTACCAAGGTTAAATCTCTCTAGGTGTTCGAGCAGCTTTCACAGATAGCTGTGCTGTGACTTCACTTCTTCCAGGCATGCAGATCAGACAGACAACTGGGCCTCAAATCCCAGCCTACAGCCAAAACTGGAATCACACAAGCAAAAATAAGGGAAGGTGCAAAAGAACGGGAAGGTGAAGGGGATACTGCTCTCCCTCTCTTTTCTCTGTCTATCTCTCTTTCATGTTTTCCTCGTCTTTTCTCCTCTGTCCTGCAGCGTGAGCTGTCTCGCATGGCTGCCGGAGCATCTCCTGTCGCTGAGAAGCATTCGGAATGAGCAAAAGGGCAGGCGCACAGCAGCTTTTTCTCCATGAACTCTGCTAGTACTGCCCGTTCCTGAGGTGATGACTGCAGGAGGAAGGAACAGGCCTGTTGTACAAAACAGGGATTTCCATGATGTTCAGCCCTAATTGACCTTTCTTAAAGGGCTAGTTCACCCAGAAATGAAACATCTGGCATCAGCTACACACACTCATGTCATCCGAAATATACATTAATTTATATTTACACTAGTTTAGGTAGAACAAACATGGAGAAGTTTAGTAGAATGTATATTTGATATTTTATATACAACATACAAAGTAATCACAGACTATGAGAAGCTCAAAAGGACAACAAAAGCAGCAAAAAAGCCTAAATTTATTACTTTATGAAGTAATTATTATTATTATTATTATTATTATTATATATAGTTAGGTTTTAAAAGCAACAGATAAAAATATGTTGACATATTTTTTCAATGAAATAGTTTTTGCTCACTGACAGTTGTACTTCCATAGATTTAGAAAATGTAAATTCTGTTATCATTTGATATATATATATATATATATATATATATATATATATATATATATATATATATATATATATATATATATATATATATATATATATATATATATATATATAATCCCCTTAAGGTTAAAATCTAGAAGTCCAAAAAGGCTCTGTTATTCTAGTCAGTGCAGACTTTTTTTCTTCTTTAACCTGTGTTAATTATTCAAAGCAACCCTTTTTAAACAAAACAGCCTTGGTGCTTCTTAAGGTTTCATGCTAGGCTAATCTCTCTCATCCCAAACCATTTACTCTCCAGCAGTGCTGAAAAAAAGTGGCCGATCCGTCCAAAAACTCTTGAGCCAGGGAAAACTTCAGGCAAACGTTTAGACAGGGTTTACTTTGAATATCGCTGTGTGTGGCTTGTTTGCGTCGCAAGGGGAATCGGAAAAGGACAAAATCGTGTGAGCTTTCTGTTAGCGACACTGAGCAGAACATGAAAGCCGTTCTCACTCTGCTAATACAGTCGAAGAGAACTCCGAGCCAAAAGCCTGAGGGGACCAAACAAGCTCCTACACACCAGTTACGCTCTGATAAAGAAAGAGAGAAAGACAGAGCCAGAGGGAAGATGAAGAATAACACTTTTCGGCATTTCTCACAAGTAAGATCCATCCTTGTTAGTGGCTTGCAAGCCAAGCAAAAGTGAAAGAAAAAAAAAAAAGATTTTTCAAGAAACTCGCTAGAGGCTCACTTTGCATCAACACAAACTTGTATGACTTCTTTCACCTTTTTTTTACGTTCTATGTGTGAAAGGTGGTTTTTAGCAGTATGAAAATTAGCGAGACCACTCCAAACCTGAGTAGATGTACAGACGTAAACATACACCCCCGTCTCCCTCTAAGTTCCCTCCTGAGGATCGGCTCAGGAGGCGTTATTCAGTTTTTCCATCTCGCCTTTGAGGAGAGTGGAGGATCTCGGTCCGGTGTCTGAGATCGATAGCTGGCTGGAGGGAGACGCGTGGGCCCCGGATCAATGCTTGTGGCACTCCGCAGAGCTTTGAGCATCGTTGGTGGGAGAGCAACGCCAGAACAGCAATATGGATGCAGAAAAGATTAAACAACTGATGGGGAAGAGGAAGATAGACTAGAAAGGGGGTATAGAGCAGCGAAAAGGGAGAAAGTAATCAGAGAGACACATGTCCAAAGTCCGAAATAAAAGGAGGGGCTCTAACACTATTTCATGCAACTGTGGCAGTCCTGGCTGACTTGTTACTGGAAATAAGAAAAAAAAAAAAAAAAAAAAAAAAAAAAAAACTATTTTCATAAATCAGTAGCTCTGTAAGAGGTGTTAATGCACTTCTGTAGTTTATTTTGTGTGTAAGAGGACCCAGGTTCAAATTCAATCTATTAAAGGGTTCTATAAAAAAAGAATATATATATATATATATATATATATATATATATATATATATATATATATATATATATATATATATATATATATATATATATATATTGTTTTTAAAAAATGCACTTTGTAACCCCATTTTAAGAAGTTTGCATTTTCATGGTAAATTAACCGGCAAGACTGATAACAGTGATGTTTACCCCTTCAGGATCCATCAACTATCACAAGGATAAATTCTATTATACTATCCCTTTCTTTGTATTTATCACCCCTTAGAATTAGAATTGAAAACTATCTATGTATCTATCTATCTATCTATCTATCTATCTATATATATATATATATATATATATATATATATATATATATATATACAGTATATAAATACTGTTTGATGTGTCCATCAATGTCTAGACATCATTATGAGTAACAGCTATAGGGATCTAGCCGACCTCTACTCAGGTCTCTCTTCCTAAACTGTGCAAGAAGACTGAACCTGAGTGAACAAGCGATAGAGGTAGAGGTAGATTCTGAAAAGGATGTTGTTTCTAATCTGAACAGTCTCTGCAGTGCAGGATTAGAATTCTGGCATAAAAATGGCAGACAGATCTTTTCAACAGCTCAGCTTGTCCATAAAACCAAGATGCCATTATTTCTCAATAAAATAAGTAAATAAATTGCACCAAAAGTAACCCCCAGTTTTCCTGCTAGTTTAACAAAACAATAATTCAATAATACCATTTCTCATGTTTTTACAACACTATAAACAATGCTTATCTAAGCAATGTTGCTGTAAAATGATTCTATGATATTTTTGCCCATAATATTATACATCTTTTACAGACATATTCATTAACATAGCAATTTTCACAATATTACAAACAATAAATATTGTTGAAATTCAAAAAAAAAAAATCTATTTTAATGTATTTCAAAATGAAATGAATACGGTAATGGCAGAGCTGAATTATCAGCAACCATTATTCCAGTCTTCAGTACCACATGTCCTTCAGAAAACATTCTAATGTATTATGCTGATATGATGCTCAAGAAGCACACACACACACACACACACACATAGTGAGCTTATTGAAATCCTTAACTGTAAATATGATTAATGGTAATAGTAATCTTACAAGAGTATGAACCCCACTGCAGAACACAGATTGTTGTTCCATCTCCTCTTTGATTAACAACAAATAATTCTGTGCAAGCAGGTTTCTGTTTTTCCTGTCATAATGATGAGAGATATTTCAAAGAAGCATGCGAAACAATGCACATTTTGTAAGACCTCTCCAAACGAACACATTTTGGAAGCTTCAGAGGGGAGAAGCCCGGAAGCTCCTGATCAAAACAAATAAAGAGTCCTCTGATGGAACAAGATGAGAGGGATGTTCCATCAGGCAGACTCCATGCCAGACCTTTATTAGTCTCTGACTCACCTCAGTGCTGCTTGGTGGAGCTCAGCAAATGGCAGATTAAATACATGGAGGAATTAAAGAAAAGTCTGAATCAAAGGAGATAAAAGGAGACTTGCTCTCTACATATTAAGCATTCATCTCCGCCCCTGTTCCCAAATCAGAATCTGCGGGGGTCTGTGGGGAAGGGCTCAGTGTTACGTCCCACTGTGACATCTGAAAATTAGTTTGAGTGAATAATACAGTAAAATCTGGAGTGAGTGGCACATGAAATGACATGTGTCTCTAAGTGGCTCTTTTTGTCATATGTCAAATTTACATTAAAGGGAATGAATTATATCAAGGAGAATCATGAAACATACAAGCCAATTTAACAAATCAGCATAGATCAAATCATCACCAAACGACCAGGAACCCATGTAAAAAACACAACCTCCTTGTGATATTTTCTGAATATTACTTTGATGGAAATTCATGCAAGTCTCAGCTGCAAGTCACAGTGAGTTAAGCTTTAGCTAATTGCATATGTTAAACAAAATATAAGTTGATTCATCGAACTGTAAACATGAAAATCTGAGATTTTCTTTTTAGATGGCTGTAATAGGTATGCTACACAAAAACACTGTGGGTGCTAACATTATGCTAATTTGGAGATCTCACCCTCCGTTAGCTTTTCCACAAGACTGCTCATCTGTAATCAACCAAAATTCTGCATGAAGGTATTACATCAATAATTGAATCATTTACTGGTAATTAAAAATTGCAGAATAAAATGCCTCTCCCTAGTGTTCATTTATTTAGTTACAGATCATGATTGCACTTTCACCTATACGTACTGTAGGCTACAAATAAGGAGAAAGTCAAGTCATAGGCATTGTTTATTTCACCCCACCTCACCCCTTCTTCTTTTTTTTTTTGTCAACAATATTGCATGTGGATATGAGTTAAGAAAGTGTTTATTGATGTCAGTGTCATCATATCTCATCATCTTTCCACATGGAAACAAAAGTTTCAACATTTATCTATCCCCATTTTTGTTAATAAAATTAACACTACTCTCTTTTGCATCAGCTCACTGGGAAAGGTTTTCAAGAAAGACCCAACATCTTACAATATTTAATCGATTGTCCTGTTCTCAATTAATATTCAAAAACTATCAAAATCAAACTCTTTCTAGAAAATATGCATTTCAGCATGTGAATATTTACAGCAACCAACATCAACAACTGCCTTCTGCTTCTCCAGTGCTCTACATTAAAAAAAATGTGCATCCCACTTACTAAATGTCCTCCTCTATTCTGGCTCCCTATTTCCTCTCTTTCTCCTTCCCTTTTGGGAAAGATGACACGGGGATTGGTGGGGAGAATGATTGAGCAGTGCTGGGGCCTGCAGGGCAGAGATAGCCGAGCAAGTTTCATCACAGCTCTTAGGAGTCTTCAGGCAATGAGGGACAGGCATGAGAGAAGATAGAGAGAGAAAGAAAGAGGGAGAGATACTGAGGAATGAGAGAGATGGTCAGGACATAAAAGGACACACATGCACCCAATCCCCCATAAAAACTGTTTTTATATGAACCCAAATGATCTGAATCTGGTTAACAACCTATTCATTTCCATTAAAGTTATACATTTTTTTCTTCTTGTCTTTATTTTGGGAGATTGGAAACTATTTTTCAAATATTTTAATATATATATCATGGTTTGGGATTTTATAGTGTATTGCATTGCATGGAGTGATTTTTGTTTATGCAATACACTTATTGATTGATTTCATTTGATTGAAAGTGTGGTATTGCTTTTATACAACAGTTCAAAAACATCATTGTGATATTGAGTTCCGTTGGTGCATTTGTCTTTGCCTTTAACAACATCATTTTTAAACCAAGGCATCATTGAATTAATCGGTGTATGAATCCAGTGCATGAATAAATGAAAACTTAAAAACTTTCACTTTTTCTATACCCTGAATGAATAAGAGTTTTGAGCGAATCAGCTGAATGAATGATTAAATTACTCAGATCACTCATGAAATTGCCCGGTTGGAATCTTGATGTATTATTTATCTCATCTTCATTATCGTTGACAAAATAAAACAAAATTCTACATTCAACAAACCTTTTCAGACATAAAGTCTGAACCCGTCGCCTCAATTAAAGTTGTTGAAAGTTTTAAATGGAAAAAGCAGCTACTCGATTTCATCCCAAACCAAACTTCAAGCATGCTTCCTCCCCAAGCAAGCTGTCCTCGCATCTATAAAATATCAAAGCCGATGACGACACTTCAGCCTTCCAACACTTCTCACATGGGGCGCCAGAAACGGAAGCCCCCTGGACCCGAGGCCATACCCAGCTGTCATGTCATGTGCCATCCTAGACCGGCCGGCCCTCTGTGAATAATCCCATCCTGGAATGCATGGAGAATTCAGATGCCACGCATGAGGTCCTGCAGTTCATGAGCCTTGGAGAGTTGGCGCAGAGATTGGCTGGGGCACAGTCATGTTTGGACGGAGCAGGTGTTGCAGCGGGGGGTTTCAAATGCAGCAACCCCCTACATCCACACGCTCATCTGATTCCGAGAACAGGTGCGGTGGGGCACAAAGGGTTCAGTGCAAAAGCCTAGATTAGAAGAGGCTTTAATGCAGATTTTTATTATCAACACCAAGTGACGGCCCGGCTGTGGGACCGTGAGTTTGTTTTTACAACCCTGCACAAACACTGTACAATGTCCCCTTTGGAGCCGCAGCCAAAGACCGGCCGTGCCAGCTTGGATGCCTCTCTGCAAGCAATAACCAGATGGATTCTCTTTAGAGAAGAGACACGGCATGTTATCCATGCAAACCCGTGGGGCTCTTATCGTACAGTAAATTCTGCTCACCGTGAGGATGATTTAAGTGTTTTTCATTGACTTCATCACCTGGCCTGACTGCCTGCGGCCACTTGGAATCCATGGACATGGCAGAAAGAGAAATAATGAGAAAGAAAACATCTGCTTGTCCAGAGAACATAACTTGCTAAAACACCCCAAAATACGATGACCTCTGTGTGAGGACCCCCTTCCTAGAATATCTGGGGAATCTAGTGCAAAATAGAATTAGACATACTGTTATTCATTACAAAAGCACACTGGATGTTTACATCCTTAATACACACACAAAAAAAAAATTATTGGAAAGAAATACCGAACAAAAATAATACAACCTGAAACCTTATTAATTAGACTCCATTACTACTATCTCTTATTATTTTCAGAGAGGAAAAAAAAAATATGTGTAATTTATTTTTCGCAGTGTGAACAGTTCCGCACGGGCCTCCGTGTTGGTTTATCTCCAGATCCTGAGGTGAACCTAATCAGGTGCTGAGGCAGGGGACTATGTGTCATGACAGAGTGAAATAATTGGATCTTTGATTTAAGAGCTGCATGAAAAACTAATTGCATGAGTTTGTCATTACCTCTCTGCTTGTTTGCTTCCTACGCCACTGATTTTCCCCACAACTCCCAGAGAGTTGTAAAGAAACAGAAACTCGTTTTCTGCCTTTCTGCAAAGCCAGTGTTGCTTTTATTGCCTATTGAAGTCTTGGTGACCACAGGCAAACAGCTTTGAATGAAAAGGGCAAAAAGCAATTATTCGATTTTAGATGGCATTTGGATACACAACGGCCAAATGAGCATTGATTGGAGGAGAGGAAGGCCCATTGCAACGTATAAAGGGAGAGCTGTTGACAAGCCAGAGTCTACAAAGTAAAAAGGTGAGGTCTTCAAACACCGCTCTCTGTTTTCTCAGGTCCTGCTGACATTTTGCCCACCTTTGCACTGGAAGCGAGAAATAATCTGGATCAATCGATTCACTGTTGGCGCTCTTGTTATTTATTTATTTTTTGGTTTTGCCATTCGTTAGCTGGGAGCCAAGGAAATCTTGAGTGCTTGAAAAAAGTCTTTTCAACGGGTACATCAATACATGCTATAGACACGTTCTGTCTTACTTTATGTTTTTCTCTGGTCTCTTTTTCACACTCTTGTTCCTGTTTACCAACAGCCACCTCATCGCCACTTCAACATACAGCAGGAATCAATACAACCTGTACACCTGAGAAAATATTCTCAATCTTATTTCTTCCGAACCTGAACTATGTGTTAGTCGAAACAAGCAGCTTTGTCTTAAAGTGAGTGTTTCAATCATCCAAGGATAAACAGGAGACATTTTAAAACTTGTTAAATTGTCTTTTCCAGGTGCCATATTTGCTATTTGCTGTATCACTACCATTTACGACAATAAAACTCGGTTGAAAAAATGCATTTTCTGAACTTTTCTGGTGTCGCTCAAGATCCTGTCTCCTTGCTGAATGCTAATCTGTTATCCATTCTAATCTAATTTGTAGCTCTTATCATGTGCGATGTGGTGTGAAACTTTAAAGACATGAATTAACATTTTCATTAAATATTTATCAATATTTAATTTTACATTATTAATAGATTAAGAATTAATAGACAGTGACTCACAATCATTTCTGAATAGAATACCCATAAAAAAAATTAAAAAAAAATCCTAGCAGTTGGGATCACTGTAGGGTTCGGGACAGAGCTGATCTGCTGGAAAATCCCACAACAGCTCCTTTCCTGAAATAAAAAAAATATATACTAAATATATACAGATATACTGGTTCCTCCCTCGGCTTCATCACGGTGTTGGTCTCTTCTTCAGGTCCTTCACCAGCATCATGCCCTCCTTCTAAGCCTCTGCCCTCCGTCCCCTTATCTACAGCCTTCTGAGAGGGGGAGCTAATTACATGATTATGTTCAGTTTAGTTCCTTTCCTGTCATGTCTGTTATGAGCTCTCATTAGTTCCCATGGATTCTGATTAGTTAATCTTTGTCCTGCTGTTCTTGTTTAGTTCCCTCATTTACCATGTGAGTGTGTTTATACTCCTTATTCAAGTCTCTTCGTTGTCTGTGATTGGCTTATGTTATGTGTTCAGTGTGCGTTCCAAATCAGTATTCTCATTAAAGTCTGTCTGGAAGTATGCATCTTCGCTTGCTGTCCTCATTCCTCGACAACCCGTGACATAATGTAGGCTAACGAACAAAAACGGTGATTTAAAAATACCAAATCCGTTTACAGTTTATATTACGCACAGAAAAGCAGATGAGGCCAGAATGGAATCTGTGTATATATATAAACTGTACTGCATTTATAATTAGACATGACATAAGCAACTGTTGCCCCGATAAGACACGTCATAAGGCTGAAGTACTACGAAGAGTAACAACAAGTACAACAAGAACACAGAAATTAAACTTTGGATAAGGATATAGCAGAGGGGAAACATTATTGCCTTTATATGCCTGTCAGACTGTTTTTTGTCAGACCAGAGGCACAGACGGCAAGCCAGGTGGTAGAGATGGTCTGGCACAACGGGTCATGCCAACATGCAGGGGGCCTGTTTATGGGGGTCATGCCAGGACTTTAAGTCTGACTGCACGCCTGGCACTATTTCCCATGCATGTGGCAGCTATTCCCTGCAGGACGGTGTGTATTAGGCTGGCACATAGATGGGGGGGACATGGTGCAAGGACAACCACCGAGGGCACGGATGATTCAGAACACTGGGATGTTTGGAGCACCGCCACTTAGGGGTTTTAGAAGTAGCAGGTAGACTTGATCGAATCTTAAACCTCCTGCTGTGGCAGAATGGCAGCATGGAAAAGATTGTGGGTGGGCATGTGTTTGTCTGCACATGCCTAACCTGTGCTTCATGCTGCGATTGATTTGTGTGCACAGACATAAATGTGATTTGAGTTACATGAGTCCCAAGGGAACGTCACAATGCCAGAGAAGCATCCACAATTCTCTTTTGTTGGCTCTATCTTCAGCATATTGTCAGATAATAGTATTTCCTGCTTCTCAGTGGAACTGAAACATGCTAGCAGAGTGTTAACCTGCTTAATGAATTCACTGGACTGGTTTAATTGACTTGTTACTTGATCCTAACCTGCATAGGATGTACGGTAGCCTGCTCTAGTTCTCCATTATACTGCTAACGACAGGTCAAAAAGAAAGTATTTAGGAATTAAGCTTTTGGAATCAATTTGACTGGCTGTATCTTCACCACAACAAAAAGAATCAGAGGGAGACAGGGAGACAGAAACTATGACATTTCTTGCCAACTGTCACCACAGGTTTCAAGCAATGACCTGCCATTAAAGGCAAAGGATCAAATAACGCTATTTGCCTTTTTTTTTGACAAATATACAAAATATAACTAAAATAATAATAAAAAGACTTTATGCATAATGCATTATAAAAGTAGTTTTGATGCATTAATTATCTATTGTAATGCACCGTATAATGCATTATATGATCTAATGCATAATTGTAACCACAGTTAATACATTATAACGCTTATCAATTCATTGTGGTACTATGCTTTTTAAATTTGGTTATAATTATTTAAGACTAGATATAATGTATTATACCATTTATAATACATTTTACATAAAGGCTTTAAGTAAGAGAATGTTAACTGTAAAAGAAAGAAAGAAAGAAAGGGAAAGAAAGAAATGTTATTAGTTTGTAACAGTGCTGCAAATATGTCCTGCTTTTTCCTACCCTTGACTAACTTATCTATCATTCAGTACAAGGTGGTTTATCTAAAAATGCAATATTCACTTAATAACAACAACAATAATACTATTATTAATATTATTATTAGCAAAAATCCAGGCTTACTGAAATAATGGAAAATATTGTACCCTATATTATCTGGAGGTTTTTTATTTTTCCCTTCTTCTTTCTTTTCTATTTTCCCTCTATATTTAGCTTGATTGAATAGCAATGGTAATCAATGTTACAACATTGTTACAAAATCTGCTGGGTTTTTTTTTTTTTTTTTTCATCAAGCTTGCATTCAGGTCTGGATCCAAACTTGTTGAATATCCTGTTTTAACCTGAAAAATAGTGCATCATGTTACAGAAGCAAAATAGGCTGCAAATAGCATTTCATGTTGACTTTAAGTACAGCACATCAGAAAACTGGGTCTCTACTGAAAAGGTGAAACGTTGATTTATATCTTGCTGTCCAGGATCTGCAGGGGCCTGCTTCAGAAGTCCCTGCACACTAGGGGCTCATTCCACCATTCAGTTTCTAACACACACACAGCGTGGCCGGTGCCAGTAACACTTTTGCTTCGTCAGTAAACAGTCGACCGTCCTTGTCACTAAAATGTTTATGCAGTTG
The DNA here is from genome assembly GCF_023724105.1 of Carassius gibelio. NCBI lineage: Eukaryota > Metazoa > Chordata > Actinopteri > Cypriniformes > Cyprinidae > Carassius > Carassius gibelio. The sequence goes on along the minus strand of NC_068407.1, from coordinate 4,459,963 downwards.
GCACAGGCCTGCGGGGCTGGCAGCGAGGCTCTGGACTGACTGAGAATGGATTCAGAAGCTTCCAAAGACACAAATAATGACGAAGCGATGAGAGAATAACTGGTGACATTTTACTTGGTCCTTTTTTATCGTATTTTTACATTTCCCCTCTCTGCTCTCCCTCTCTCTCTCATTCTCTTTCTCATGCTCTCTCGTCCATTCCTCCTCCCACTCCTTAAGATGACATGCAATCTCAGCCAAGCCGATAAAAGGATGAGACGGGCTATCATGCATTCCTCACACAAATCTACTGTAATCCACATACTGTTGTTATTTTCCCCCTCTTTAATCTCAAGCCTTTTCTTTTTGTCCCCCTTGTGTTCCTTTCCTTCTTTCGGGTTTATTAGTGGACACACAGAGATGAAAGGAAACAGAAAAACTACACAAAGCGCCACAAACAAAGTCTCTTCCTCACTTTCTGTCTATCTGGTCTGCTAAATTCATCCAATTTTCACATTTGGTGGAGGTCAGAGTAAGGGGTTGGGTTAGTTGCAAATGCATTACATCAGATGATTAGGCATGGCAAATCCCAAGCCGACCCCCATCCGTCCCATTAGGGAAGAACAGATGAAATGGGGGATTACATCCTCCTTATTAGGACCAACAGAACTGGGACCAGTACAACCATATGTGTCACAACCAGTGTAATCGCATTTGATCAGAATGAGATACTCGAAAAAAAATTAATAAATAAATAAATAAGATCATGATTTGATGGTATAACATCTGTCAGGGCCTGAACAATAATACCCCATAATGCCAGAGTGTTTGTATACCATGCTGCACTTTGACAGGCTGTTGTTGTTGTTTGTGCTCAGATGGAAATGGTAGACAGAAAGCCCCTGCAAATGCACAGAAACGAGCTCTCGTACTTCAGCTTTCGTTATGTTTCTGTCCTCATTTTTCCGTCCTTTCACATTAAATATGCTTCAGAGGCTTCTTGTCGATGTTGCGTTTCACTGTTGGAGTCATTAGAGCAGCGACGGAGATCAAACGTTGCACAAAGTCAGACAACATTAGCCTCTGCATACCCATCTAGAAAACACAAAAAAACCTGAAACAAATGAAACCGCATTCAAAGCTCTCCTGGCCTATAAGACTACAACCTCCTAAATCTGCGATGCTTTCAAAAAAACTTTTTTGGGAACTCTTTACAAATCATTTGTTTCAAACCAATGTTTTGGAGTGTTCATCAAGCTGCCAAAGTCTTGTGATTTCATTAAATGAGGCTTTGTTATGTCTAACTGTTAACACTAAGTGTGAACCCACTATATACAACAATCTACATAAATGCTAAAAAAAAAAAAAAAAAAAATTATTTATTATTTTAACGTTCCATTTACTTTATATTCAGGTTTTTACTCTAGTATTTTTTTTTTTTTTAACCATTAATATTGTGATCACTGTCCAGCAGTGGTAATTTGGGCCCCAATAAACAAAACAGGCCTGCTGCGAGAGGCGAAGGGCGTGTCAGACCTGTCACCGAGCTCTTTGATAGGTCGAACTTAACGCTTGTCGGCATCTGCAGCCATTCGAGCATTGCCAGCAGGAGAGGAGCGGAGACACTGTATGCCGTTTGTAATGGATCTACCTTTCAGCCTGACAAACAGAATGCACACTTACAGAATGGAGGAAGAGGCATTCTGACAGCAGTGGGAGTTCTGGCATGGGAACTGTGACTCAAGAGCACTGGCGCTGTAGAGTTTGAGCTAAATCAGCGGTATATGTTGGTTGACTGACATTTACATGCACTGATAGAGACGTGTACGAATTACTTTAACGCATTAAAGGTGCCGGGAGTTGTTTACCTCAACCACACACTCTCTCTAAAAAACTCCGCCCTCCAAAGACATGCCAGCCAATCTGATACTAGCTAAAGTACTTCAAAGGCATTCTGTGTTGAGTCTGTTTGCATCTTTCTCCTTTGAGCGCCATTTCAAAACGCAAACTCTCTCTCTCTCTCTCTCTCTCTCTCTCTCTCTCTATATATATATATATATATATATATATATATATATACACACACACACACACACACACATATATATATATATATATATATATATATATATATATATATTTATATACATACAGTATAAAAAGGGTTTATTAGCAAAAACAGATACATTTTTAACAATTTAAAAATCTTATATGTTTTTCATTGTGCATTTCAATTAATCTAATTCAAGCTGCAGTTGGGTTATTTTGATTATTTAAAAAAAGGTAAAACAAAAGGTAAAAAAAAAAAAAAAAAAAAAAAGCTCTCTAATGCAATAAAACACAAAAATAAATCATGATAGCATAATAATAAAAAAAATAACATTTTTTGAAAATGTGAAAATTATCTGTGTAAAACAGTTCTTCCCAAATAAACTCTTCATATATATGTGTGTACATATATTAATATGACAATGATTTGATGAAAAATATGAATTTAAGAAAAAAATGAAAATAAATTTTGTATGAATGTATGAATTTACTATATTTTTAATGGGCATTTCTAATTGCCTAGTTCTCTGCAGTTCTGGGTAGTAACTGATTAGATGCAATCTGGATTATGTAATTAGATTACAAATAATAAAATAAGAATTAGTACTTGCAATTGGATAACTGTGTTTTAAAATGTTCATAATCAGATTAATTCATAAGCAAAGAAATAAATTACATTCCAAAAAAAGAAAAAAAAGTTGTCTGTCCTTGCAAACTGCAAAAGTAAAATCAACATTCAACAACTACAGAATAAGATAGTACCCTTTCATCACACTCATGTCACATAAAGTATAACCTTTGTATATCACAAATTGTAAAAAGCTGTAAAAATGTTACATGACCAATAGTAATTATCTGAAATATTTAACTTTTCATACCTTGATTTGGTCACCAGACGAATTTGGAAACGGATGAATGAAAACATCATGGCGAGCAAGAAAAAGAGAGAGAGAGAGAGGAAAGAAACGAGAACATTTTAGTATTCATGTTCTTCCAAAAAGTTTCAATATAACACTTGACATGATTTTCCTGAAAACAAAACCCACACATCATTATGTCGCAGAGAAATCGTAATACTTGTGCTTCAGGGCTGCAGTGTAAATATTAACCACATCTGTTTGAGAGGCATCACGCCATTCATTTTGCCTTACGTCAAAGTGAGCGATCTGTGATTAATTTTGCTCTGAAAAAGCCAGCATTTAATTAAATTTTCCCACTGTCAGTCCCTATTCATCTGCATTGTGCAATCTGATCTACGACCCCCTTTGTACGCCCGGGGTCTGGATGTCTCCCAGCAGTCACCGTTTTACTAATGTGACTGCTTTCGGATGGTGTGATGCACTGCTCAGGCTTTTCCAAATCCATTGAAAATCGCCTTTCCTGATCGTCTCTCTCCTTCATAGATCACGGAGATGTCCTCGAGATAGCACCCCTTGGCTGCCAACACTCCCGGCTCAAATAACTCTCTTTGATAGCCGTTTCTGCACCGGTTGCATGAAATATCCGACCGCGGTACACAGACACGCGGGTGCACATTCGAAAACTGATACGCGGCTAATCTGCGGAGACAAATCGCCAGGGCAAACAGTGTGTTGGCAAAGAAACGAAACATAAAAATAACATTTAACAATGACACCGGATGCTTGTCCACCTCCAGCACAACACCAGACATTTCATTATCCTACAGCAAAGTTTTGCTCAAGGCAAGAGGAATGATAAATGGCCCAGTCGGGTCTCGTGATATAGCCTTGCGGTTTTTACATTGTCTGTGAACAGATGTGGACAACGTTTCTGATAATGCAAGCCTGAAGGGACGGGATACAAACAGCTAAACAAACCATATTGTGTATAAATCTTAATAATAAATAATAATAAAAAAAAACTACTTATGACTGGTTTTGTGGTTCAGAGTCGCGTATAAAATATATTTATTTGTATACACATTTAATATACATTCCACATACAGTCTTTAATCATTTAAAATGTACAAAGCTTCTTTTTGCATTCAAAGTGTGCTCAAGCTACAAATTTAGCAAACTGGAAAGTTATTAATCATCCACTTGATAGGACCTTGTGATGTTCACAAGTGTATTGTGGATTTTTGTGCACCAGAGGGTCAGTGAACAGACTGTGGGCTGAACGCCTCATAAAGCACACTATGTGTTTCGCAGCTCAAAGTAATGCTGGGAAGGTCATGCCAAAGTTATTTCAGTCACTTAGTCTGGGTTAATTAAAGCAGCTCTTCTCTCCAAGGGAGAAACTTTTTTTAATTAAGGAATTACAAAACAGCAAAGATATCTACAGGAAGTCCAGTGAACTACAAACAATGCAAAGGTGAATCACAGCTTGATATGAAAATGCAGCAGAGTTATAAAATATGGAGAACGACAAAACAAAAGAAAGGATTACATATTTGCTTACACAGATTAGTGCGGTAGCTAGCTCACACTTTACCAGATTTCTGCTGGCATTAAATAAGGATTAAGCTCTGCTTACTGTATTCGACTGTGCGAAAAAAGAAAGAAAGAAAAACCATCAACACTGTTTTCTAGAACTGAAATAAAAGGAGTCAAAAGAACAGGCTGAAAAACCGGAAGCTTTAGTTTTGTTTTCCATCAACTGGAGGAACAGCATGAGGCCAACACAACACAACCACAAATATCCTCATTAAAAAAAAAAAAAAAAAAAAAAAAATATATATATATATATATATATATATATATATGAATCTTTTATAGGTTACGGTTAATGAGCGTGTAATGTGGCTTGTGATGACCGAAGCTAATGAGGGAAAGGTAACGGTAAATATGATGCCAAGGACAGAACTATTTAATTGGCTTCATGGCTATAAGTTCTGTCATTTCCGATTGATTTGATGCCTAGTCTATCTTTATAAGCTTAGTAACACACCGCTTTTCTTAAATAATACACTACAGTATACGGCCAAAATATGTGGTTGGGATCAGCACATATATATATATATATATATATATATATATATATATATATATATATATATATATATATATATATATATAATCTTTTTTTTGTTTTGCATGTTTTTTTTTTTTTTTTTTTGGTCCTAACAAACATCTCCCAGACACGCACTCCAGTATTGGAATATGATTGCATGGATTTGGCTTTCCATTTTGTCCAAAATGTGTCCAATAGAGGTTCAGGTGTTGAAATCTGTCACATTCTTCTATACCAAACTCTTTAAACCATTTCTGGATGCATCTTGCTTTGTGCAATGGGTGAAAAAGTGTCCTTCCCAAAAAATTGAATCACAGAATACTCTATAATGACATCTTATGTCAAAGCATTAAGATTTATCTTTACAGATATTAAGAGGACCAGCTGGAAACAAGTTAATTAGAAGGGTGTCTGCATAGTTTTGGGCATTTAGTGTGGTTTGAGAGAGAGACGACATGAGAAATTGGAGAAGAAATAGGAATAAATCAAAACTATCACAACCCTGGTGAAGGATATTCAGCTTTAATCACAAAACCACATTAATCATGTTCCTGTGGGATAAATATCTAGAGAAAGGTTCAAATAATTCATCTCAAATGATTCTCTTGAGCTAAGTACGTACCATCTAAGATTTTTTTTTTTTTTTTTTGCACACTTAAAAATGACAAAACCAGGCTTGGAGCCTCTTTGAATAGAGCTCTTTTTTCTTTTTTCTTTGTCCATGTATAAATGAGGACTTAATGGATTTTTAGCCTCAGCAAACAGAAATTAAACCATACCTTATGCAGCATGTCTTGGTTAACTGCATGAAGACTCATTCAGTCAAGAGACAAATTGACACTCAGCAATGTGAATCAATGAGCATGCATCTTTATTGGGAAGCAAGGGGTCGTTCATCCATTTCACAGTCAGAATGGGTGGACGGACGTGCCCGGCCTGGATCTATTTGGCTCTTAATCTGACCTTCAGATGTTATGCATGGACAGTGCTTTTCTATTGGCTTTTAATTACCTTTGTGAGAAAGTCTATTTCTATGGGAATTGATTATACATTAAGGTTTCTTTCTTCCAAACCGTAGGGGTAAGAGGTGGAACACCACGCACAGCTTCATTTGGAGGAGATAAAAAGTTATTTCTCTTCAAGTCTCAGTCTTTTCGAAGCACAGGTTATATTGTTATAGTAAGGTGGGATTCAAAGACATGCAAAATTCAGAATCAATTCAATTAATGAGTGTGAATTTGAACTGAAGGACGTTGAACTGGAATTCACAGAAATTCCAATTACATGACTTTCTTTGAAGTTCAATTCATTTGAATTATGCCTGTTTATATTCAAATATGAATTGTATTCTGTATCCTGTTTGCCACCTTCAAACACCTTTCAATATCAGAAACTGAATTGGAATTTATACAGCTTTCTCAATTCAATTCAACAGAATTAATCATTTTTAAGCAGATCTCTCTTTTTTAATGCCTCTGTCTTATTTTTTAATTAATTTCAATGTCAGTTTAATGCATTACTGTTCAAATGTTTATGGTCATTGAAACATTATTTTATTTTCTCTTATTTTATTTTTAAACAAAATAATACAGTGCATTTATTTATCAAGGACACATTAAATGTATCAAATGTGACATTAAATGCTATTTGTAATGTAAATTTAAAATGTAAGGAATTATTAATTAATGTTACAGAAAACTTATATTTTAATAGAGGTTCTTTAGAGCTTTCAAATAATCAAAGAATAAAAAAATAAAAGTATCGTGTTCCACAAAAAAAAAAAAAAAAAAAAAAAAATGTTAAGCAGTATGGCTGTTTTCACTATCAATGGTAATAGGAAATGTTTATTTTATTTTTATTTTTGAGCAACAATTCAGCATATTGGAATGATTTCTGAAGTATCATTTACAGTGTTGGGCAGTAATGCATTACTTAGTAACGTGATACTGTAATTGTATTACTTTTTTTAGTAACGGAGTAATGTAACGTATTATATTTCCAAAATCATAATTCGAGTAACAAGCCGAAGTCTCTATATGTTACTGCCACGTTACATTGCTGAACTGAGAGGTCTTTTAGAGATTATAAACGCAGCACTATTTGCTTGCATTCTGCCAAACCATGCACACAGCAGCCACTTGCTTTAGTTAAAAATAACATTGTTCTGTGACTGTTGATGCTTTAATAACAAATATTTATCTGGAGCGTGTATGCAGGGATTTGGTAAACTTGGTAAAAAGTAAAAAGTGGTAAAAAGTAATGTAACTACTTACTACTGTAATTACTTTTGAAAATAAAGTAATCAGAACAGTAACCTGATTACTTTTAAAAGGAGTAATCAGTAATCAGTAATTTGATTACATTTTCAGAGTAACTTGCCCAACACTGATCATGTGACACTGAAGACAGACAATTTATATATATGTAATATGTAAAATATATTAAAAATACAAAATAGTTATTTTGGATTCTGACCATAAAAACACAAACTTTTGAATATGGTGAATCAGGTTGTAATGCTATGAGCTGAGGGATCCCCAAGCTTTTGACTTCACGGTCCTGATAATGATAAGCGATTATAGAAGCTCTTTAGATGCGAATTACTTGAATACCCTTCCTAAGCGGTGAGCCTCCAGGATCAGAGCTGTGATCAACCCCAAGGCACAGCTCCAAAACGAAATACTCCTGTGTCTGCCAGGATATGATGCCATAATAGCTGCACACTTGCCAAGGTGCCACTTTTTGCCAATACACATTAACCTGTCTTGCTTACCCGCTTTTGGCACCTCAAAACAATTTTTTTATTTTTATTTTTAGAATTAAAAACTACGTAGGCATCCGTTTCACCTTTCTTGCCGAGACTTTTATTAGTTTTTGAACATAAATATTCCACTAAATGATACAGAATTAGCCTTGAAACAATCAGAGTCCCTTGAAACTTGAAGAAATTAGGATAAACTTTCACCATGTTCACTCGATAACTCCACGTATGTCGATCCGTGCCTCAGGTCACAATTACAGCAAACTTCCACTTCCTAAATTGCCGCCTTAAGTGTTTCACTGTAATACTAACAAAAAATATAAATGATGACAAAAATGAGTAGAAACACACACACACACACACACACACACACACACACACACACACACACACACACACACACACACACACACACACCAATCAGTCCTAAAATTACTCTGTGTGTTTCAGGCCTTCAGGTTGAACTTTATTTCCAGACAGCGACAGTGAGTATTTGAAGACTTTAAACGCTGTGAAAAGAGGCAGTTTAACACATTTTATTGTCCTGGCAGTGGTTGGCACAGTAATTTACTCCTCTGAGGCAAGAATACAGAAGGTAAATAGAAAGTGTGAAAATGGAAAGCGACAGTTGCTCTGTAAATGAGTGATTGACAGTGACCTGCTTTTTCTAAGGTTACAATTTCAATCCACCACTTATTTCTCCCACAATAACAGTAATGCAGAGATGAGTACAACAAAAGATAACGTAAAAACTCAGGAGAAGAGAGTAAAAACTATCAGAAATAACTGAAAATGTGTCACTTTAAAATAGTGTTGCCTTAAAAGGAAGAGCAGAGTGAATGGAATGATGAAAAATCGTAAGTGAAAAGTGCTTTCGACGACCAGATAACCTTGAACAACTTTGGACAAGCATATCAGACATGTTGTTAACACACTTCTCAAAGTTGTTTCAATCAGTTCGATCACTTCTGAGTGCTGTTGTGTTAATCTTACTATAATTACCTAGGCACCCATCCACCCCACTAATGCTTTTAAGATCTCTCATGGATATGGCTTCAGTGTAGAGTGACAACAGACATTAGAATAACAGTCACTCTTTACCTCAGGGGAAAAAAAAGCATCTTCCCTAGTGTGTGTTCACCAACAGCCTGCGAGTTATAAACTGATTTTGTAATCCGGGATTGTGAACAAATCTTTCTTTTGGATCTATCAGTGAATCAGTTGATCCGGTTCTCAAATTCAACTCACTCACTCTCACTCTCTCACTCACTCACTCAATCACTCTCACACTCACACATTCACTCACTCACTCACCCACTCTCTCACTCACTCAATCACTCTCACACTCACACATTCACTCACTCACTCACTCACTCACTCACTCACTCACTCACTCACTCTCACTCACATACTCACTCACTCTCTCTCACTCTCACACACTCACTCTCTCTTTCTCTCACACACAACCTCACTCAATCACTCTCACTATAAGACACTCACTCACTCACTCTCACACACATATTCACTCTCATTCATTCACCCTCACTCAAACACTCACTCACTCACTCTCACTTACATACTCACTCTCTCACTCTCACACACTCACTCTCTCTTTCTCTCACACACAACCTCACTCAATCACTCTCACTATCAGACACTCTCTCACTCACTCACTCAATCACTCTCACACTCACACATTCACTCACTCACTCACCCACTCTCTCACTCACTCACTCACTCACTCTCACTCACATACTCACTCTCTCTCACTCTCACACACTCACTCTCTCTTTCTCTCACACACAACCTCACTCAATCACTCTCACTATCAGACACTCACTCACTCACTCACTCACTCACTCACTCACTCACTCTCACACACATATTCACTCTCATTCATTCACCCTCACTCAAACACTCACTCACTCACTCACTCACTCTCTCAGTAACCTGGAGGTAAAATGTATCTGTAAATAACAGCTTAAATGCCAATCTGTCCATCACTCAAAGCAATTGTATCACTTACATATACTGTACACTGAAAAAAATAGGTGCAATAACTCAGACAAGTGCTAGTAAATGTCAAAAATACATACAAAGAAGTACATGAAATAACATTACATTTTGAAGTAAAAAACTACAGTAGTAAGTAGTATTTCCTTATAAAAACAATGTAATCTTTATTTAATGTCATTAAAACAATAATACAGTATACTATATAAACTATTATGTGTATTTCTACAATGAAATATGATATAATAAAAGTACAGGGCGAGTAAATGACAAAATGTTAATTTTTAGCTGAGCTATCAATAAAAAAAAATGTTGTAATATAAATGTACTGTAAGTTGAGACTAACCTTCAGTTTTGGCTTCCTTTAGAGGAAAGACAGCAACCCGTTTGCAGCCAATTTGATCAAAGAAAAAAAACTCTGAGCTGAGGTCAAGAACAAGAGCATGTTCTGGAAGATTTCTCTGACCACAATGCCCGTTTAGTTTCAAGGCTTTCTTATTCTGAGGTAACATGAAATAATGGAGATGCATCAGGCAGACAAAGAAACAGAAGACTGGAACAGAACGTAAACATCACTACTGATATGACAGCCGGCTTCAGACTTTTAAAAGCAGCTCTGTGTCAAACAAAGTACAAACCCCTGTATCAGTCACTGTCTGTTTTTAAGAGAAGCATTTAACACGTGTCAACATTTAACATGTTCTGAGAAGCGCAGCTCTGTGACGAAACAACACAAACCTAAAAACGGCTCCCCTGGGATCTGTCCTCCTTAAGTGCACACACTCCACACACTGAAGATTGAGGCTGTAGGCCAGGATGGATTTGAAATGTCTTCTGCATTTCTCATCCTGAACTCAATTATAGCTTACAAGGGATGAAATCCCCTGTTAATTGCTGCCTTTCCACATGACAGGAAAAAAATTCAACTCTCAATTCCCAGGCCATGTGTACGCTATTCCACATGTATTGACTCCATCAAATATTTGGTGTTATGACAAATTAATTCCACTCATTTTGTACTGTTGAGAGCAATATATTAAAATCATAAACTAAGAAATTAGGCACAGATTTCTCACTTTAAAGAATAATGAATGTTGAAATGAATAATAAAAAAAAACATTAATAAATAAAAATACACAAAAACGTTTGATTTATTTATTTATTTAAAGCAGCTAGCTAGAACCCTAAAAACCTTAATAATAAGAGTTGGGAGTTTTTATTTTTATTTTTTATTACTATTATTATTATTGTTTCCTTCAGTGCAAAGCTCAGCAAACCTATATGCAGTTCTTTTTATTAAGTTTTATTATGGCTGAAGATGAGGCACATGTTTGCCTTATCAACACGTATTTTACAATTAAATAAATAGCGTGCTGAAGAAAGAGGGAGGGAATATGGTAAATATCTATGAATAAATTCATTTTAATGAAATCATAATTTTATGCATGGTGAAACTGAGTTGCTCTCCATTTCTGTATAATTCCAAAATAAGAAGAACAAAAGAGTAGAAACAATATTGTGCAGTTAGTACTGAACCTTTCAAGCCTGAACAAGCCATTTCTGCCTAGAAATTACTATTGCTGGATTCAATCATATTAAATCATATCTCTGAGTGCTTTAAAACCACATGAAGCACATTCATTATTACCTGAAAAACAAAATGGGATGCATTATAATATACATTTTCAGGAGAGGTTTTAAAGAACACACAAACAAAGATATTGTGTAAAATGTTGATGTTGGACCCCACTGACTTTCAATGGACAGAAATAAGTCAAAAAGTTATATAACATAAGGATGAGCAGCCTAATTGATGACAACTTTTCATTTTTTGCTGAGCTACAGTATGCCATTAAGAGTCGTTGAACTGAGACAATGAACTGTTCCTGAGCTTCGTCCTTGAAATACGTCAGCAAAGCAGGGTCGGGATAAGGAGTGAAGAGTCAGCTTTCTGTGTTCCATAAGTGGACTTGACCGTCTGATGTCTCTTCTCAAAGACTGACAGCCCACTTGAGGGTGATGAGGTAGGATTACATGATAATCCCACGCTCTCAAGGCCCACCGAGCTGAAATAGGTCACCTGCGGTGGGGCAGATTACATCTTTAATCTGACACTGAGGGGCCATGATTGACCTGTGATGACCCACACACATGCTAACAACAACAGAAGCTAATTCTGAGGTTTTCTGTCTTTCCTACTATCTATAAACCTGTTCAGTATAGAGTAAGAATCTTCATTTATGTCAATGAAATACCAAAGATACACAGATAGTTTTTCCAACTCATAGAAAAGGGACTTAAACAGTTTGTATGTGATAAATACATAGATTCTTATTACAAACAAACAACAACAATAATATAATATAATAATAATAATAATAAATGAATAAAAAAAATGGTTAATGTTGTCCAATTTAATGATTTGTCAAAATAAAATAAAAAAATATATACATACACATATATATATATATATATATATATATATATATATATATATATATATATATATATATATATATATATATATATATATGCTTTCTTGCTAAAAAAATTGATGAATGAATGAATAAATAAACAAATAAATAAATAAATAAGAATGAGAAAAAAATTAATGAAATCAATATCAAGTGGATTCAGATCCAGAATACTTCCGTTTTTATATTCACGTCCCTAGTGTACTGTATGTTGCCTGAACACACACACACACACACACACACCACCTAATGTCCTTCTCCTCTCATCTCAATCCTATTGCTGTAATCCCACTGTGATAATGCTATTGTTTTTGTGTCTTCACTCTCCAGTCCTTCTGTTTCGATGGGGATCAGTGACATCATACCGTTTGGTTTATAAATACAGCTTATTTGTCCTTTTTGTAAATAAGCTCTCACTGGATTAACATGCACATTGCCAGTGTTATTCTTTATTGAACTGGGAAACAAGAAATGCAGACTCTGCTGATTAGAACACATAACACAGTGCACCCATGCAGACTGCAGATTAATTAACGGACAAACAGGCTTTATTGATTTCTCAGTGACATTGCAGTGGGGCAGAGAGAGCGAGGGTTATCACCTCCTCTCCATCATACAGTTCTGAATCTCTGCCAAACCGTCAACATTTTCTCCAAATCGCTTCCATGTGGTTGTTATTTTACACTACTCAAGACTGTTTTACATGCAAACCTGCCAAAATACCCAGATTTACTTAAATTGACATTACAATCATGCTTTTAGTTTTTCCAGTTCAGCTCAAGCACAACAGTGATCAACATCTGCAACACTTGATTGAGATTAACTGATTGTTGCATTTCATTAGTTAAAGTGAATATTGCTTGCTACTCATTTTACTTTCATAATCAATGGCGTCCAGAAGACTGGGACAACTAATGCTTCTATTTTGCATCCATTTATACTATTTTACAGTTTTTCTCAATTGCTAAAACACTAAAACCCATTGGCTGAACAAAGTTCTCAGTTGCCTGAACTTATTTAGCTAATTGTGCAGTCTGTTGTCAATACCTTAAACCATTTCACATGGTAAAACACAATTTGCAGATCTCACTTAGACTCTTCAGCAAAACGCTAAACACATTCTCATTCTCAAAACACATTCTGCACTCTAATGCACATGTCATTCATACTGGTAAACACAAGTGGCAACAATCAAATACAAATAGAGAACATGTGTCATTGATTGAACACAACCACTCAAAATTGATTTAACCTGTTTCAAATGATGTGACACAACCAATATAAGCCAGTTCAGAGAGCAAACAGGTTGTTGAAGGTGGGAAGGAGAAAGTCTGAAAATGGATAGAAGAAACAATGTGAGAGGACGAGTGCGTATGCGAGGTGGGCGACGAGGAGGAGGGCAAGAAAGAGGAGGAGGAGGAGGAGGGCGAGGAGGAGGAGGAGGAGGAGGAGGAGGAGGAGGGCAAGAAAGAGGAGGAGGAGGGCGACGAAGAGGAGGAGGAGGAGGGCAAGAAAGAGGAAGAGGAGGAGGAGGGCGAGGAAGAGGAAGAGGAGGAGGGCAAGAAAGAGGAAGAGGAAGAGGAGGAGGGCAAGAAAGAGGAAGAGGAAGAGGAGGAGGAGAAGGAGAGGCCGAAGCATGATTGGACAGCGGGCCATTGTTGAAGTCCCTGGTCAACGAGGTCAACAAATAACAATAATTACACTATCACAGAGACCAAGCACAAGTTTATGAGATGCAGGGTACAGTACTGTAAAAATAGGGGTAGAAGGAGGAAGAACCAAAAAAAAAAAACCTGCAAAGAGCAAAGCAGAGTAGTAATTTCTGATCAATTTTGAGCTACTATGATAGAACATGTTTTTGTTCATCAAAAGACAAATGACGGAATAATATGAACTTTGTTTTGAGATTAAAAATTTACTTCTCCCTGAGAACTATGTTTTGAACAATGTATTTTCTATTTGTTGGTGTATTGTTTACTGACTGCTTGATAGTGTATATCATTTTGATCACTTTGTTTATGATTTGAGAGCAGTGTTTGATTTTGAACACAGGTAAAACTGTTTTGAGGCGAAAGTTTCATTTTGCAAGAGGAGTCAGAGGTTTTGTAAATAGTGCTTGAAGATGAGGTTTTGTGTTCAATGTTTTCAGAAAATGGAGCAAGGTTTCAGAAATTGTGTTTTAGCAATTGAGAAAAACTGTAATACAAGTTATATTATCCACAATGAACGTCTATTTTTTTTCTGCCCTAAATAAATAGTAAAATAAAATGTTTGTTTTTTTATGTACTATATATTATTTTAAAAATTCTGCTTTTCTACCACAAAAAAAAAAAAAAAAAAAAAAAACATATTGTGACTTACTTTTTTTTTTTTTTTTTTTTTTTAAGAATAGGTTGCACCAAAGGTTTATGCGCAAAAACCCCCCACAAAAAATTGAACATTTGGTCCAACATGGCGAACTCCCAGGAGGAGTGTGCAGTGGGCTCTGGCCAGAGTATGACGCCTGCTCCTGGCCTCAGAAACCCTTTATCACTGCATTACAGGAACAGAATGCAGCCCCGGTCTCAATAGGAACCAGATGCCCAAATACTACCATTTCCTGATTAAATGGTTTCAAGATGGCCCGATGCTACCGTCTTGTTGTTTAATATGGGGGCTGGGGTCTTACTGGAAGGAAGGGGCCGTTAAAGAACTTAATGTGGTGTAGTTTTAGTAGATAAAAGCAAGTTCAGGGCATCATGGGATATCTACTGGGTGTTTGACAAACTGTTTCTAAAGATGCATGAGCTTCTGTTATTCAAATATATAAAAGAGTTAGCCAGGCCAAAAGAGAGTCTGGAAGGCCAAACTAAGTCTCGGACCCAGAATGATAAATTAATAAATCCTTTCTCTTTATCTTTGTCTTTATGTTGCTATATTTCATTGTCTCTCTGTCTTAGTCTTTTTCTACCTCTCTACATTTCTATTTCTTTTTCCATTAATGCTGTGTAAATGTGATCTAAAACTTTTTTTTTTTTTTTTGGGAGGTTTTATCTCTCAGAATGTAACGTTATTTCCATCACAGCTACATAAATTAATTACGAAGTTCTTTCTCTGGATCACCATTTCTCTCTGTCCTTTTCCCTGCTCACTCTTTTTTTCCATTAGTGCAACAAAAGTCTAATTTTAAAAGTTCTAAACTCCCCAATATTGCCCCCCCCCCTCCCCCCTCCTTCTCTCATCTTCTCATTTTAAGGCAGTTGACATACAGAGTTATCTCAAAAGCCAAAAGACTGTATTTTATAAGCTTTTTTATTGCAATATATAATTGAAAATATCCAATTGATTAGCAATGACAAGCTATACTTCATCCAATATCTAATAAATACTAATCATTGAAAGATTTACAAAAATAATAGTTTGTTATTTACATATCAGTCCATTGTGATTGTTTTTTTGTTTTTTTTTGTTTTGTTTTTTCAATAGAGTATATACAGGCAAGTTACATAAATTAATGTCAAGTGATCTGATGATTCATTCCCTTCCCCGAATTGTTCAAAATCACTGACTCATTCCAGAACAAAACAAATGACTGTGTTTATGAGTGAGTCATTGAGTCGTTCGCTTCAATGATTCATTTAAAAATGCGGATTTGTTCAGGAACTGGAAAAGTGACCGTCTTTTCGAGTGAGTCAGTTTGTCATCATTTGAGCAAAAACACTGATTCATTCAGGAACTTGAATGAGTTGTAAATAATTCATTAAATTATTAATTTGATTAAATGATTAAACGTGCTGTTTCATTCAGGTTCACCTTTCACCTTGCTCTGTAACTTGAGGGAATAGTATTTGAGCGAGTTAAAATACACACAGGTGTGAAACAAGGTGCCTTGTGAAAGTTAGTGTTTAAAAAGTGTAGCGCTTTATTCCACAGAACACCTTTGCTTTCCTTCCTCTGCTCCCTGGTGAATTGTGGGACTTTGAATAAATAACTTGTTTGAGAGCTAGGGGTACGAATGCAAAGACTGACAGAAGACCTCTGGGGGCTTTTCTCTCTGTGAAATGTTGCCTGCATCTCTTTCTCTCTATCGTTCTCCAGTCGCCCTAAATATACTGCCTTTCTCTCTCCTTACATCTGCCCTGTAAGTGACGTCAGGAACTCTTAATGCTTGACAGATTTAGAGTGGAAAGTGTCTTAGAGGGTAACGCTGAGGGGATGATTGTTTTGGGGCATTTTATGAATGTATATTCAAGTCAAGGTGAACTGCTATCTGCAACTCATTTTGATATTGCAATGTGACATATTTACAAGTAAAAACAAGACCCCCCCCCACCCAGAAAAAGGTACAACCTTTTATTTTAGCAATACATGATATACTAGAGTTTATTTGTATATTTTGTTTTCATAGCAAATATTGTGCTTTTTTATCTAATTCTAAATAGCTTTAATTTATTTTTATTTCAGTTAGTAATTTTAATACTTCAGCTTACTCCAAGTAGTTGGGCATTTCATCTAACATTTTTCTTTTATTTATTTTTTTATGTAATATTATGTTGTGTTGTGCTGTGTTGAGATGTGTAATTAAATTAAATTAAATTAAATTCAGGAATAAAACAAGTGAGTGAGACATTCATTCAACTGGTTATAATAATAAATAAATAAATAAATAAATAAATAAATAAATAAATAAATAAATATATATATATATATATATATATGCCAAACAAAGAAAAACTTTAATGTGAAATGTTTTTGTGTTTACTATTTCAGTTTTTAGGTTCTTTTTTTATTTTATTTTTTTGGAGTCCAGTCACCTAAAGTGTCACTCCTGAGAAAGTAGTTTGGCTGTCCTGAGGGGCTCTCGATTTGTCACGCCAGGCCTCGTGGGACAGGGTGCTGTTTTTGGCAGAAGGTCGGTCAACAGCAGCCTGGAGGTGTCTGAGTCTCTGGCAGTGTGATATGTTTCGCTCTGAATGAAAAATACTGCACCAAACTATGACGGATGACTGATCAGAAACCAACGACAAAGTTTTTCTTCCGCACATGTAAATATAGAAACAAATAATGGTAAGAAACATTCACAATCTCTCTTTCACACTTCCCTATATAAGACTGACAACATATTCACATCAGGACTTCTTCTGCCTATGGTAGGGGGTTAGAGAAATGTCAAGAAGGAAGAAATTATCAAAACGCACACAAGCAAAGTAGAAAATGCACTGTTTGACACATCTGTGCATGTCTGCGCTGTCAGATCCAGGACGTTTAGCCTTGCTGTTGTGAATATGATACACGCACAATCTGATGTGACATGCATTGGCACACCTCTTCACCGAGCACTAGACTATATTCCGCAGTCGGCGTGTGATGTGATGGGCATGACCCCCGAGTGTTTGGAGAGGCTATGCCGGTGACAGCAGCAAAATATGAGGAGAAGATGAAAATAATGCGATTCCAACACAAGCGTGGCAGGTTTTCAAACCTCATGCTTCAGCATATGCTAATCTGACAGATCTGTCTGGCCGAGACCGTAAGCATATTCCAGTCGGAATCCACGTGAATATGAGGAACAAGAATGCATGAGGGGAAAAAAAAGTAATAATTATCAAAAATGATGGGACAAAAGGCAGAATGATGGATGGATGATAGAAAGATCATATCATATTCACAACAGCAAGGCCAAACAGTACAATTGCTATAATAATCTCAGTGTAAAGGACAGAATCTATGACGGTCACACTCATCCCAGTCTCTTCCTCCCATTTCAAACAGCTCCAGGTCAAGAGCTAATGTTCTCCAGTCCATCATCATCTCCTCCTGCTCCTGCAATCCATCCACACGTTCCAGTTTCTGACCTGTCTTACTCCCTGACCTTCTCCGTCTCTCCTCATTTCTGTCTCTTCCCCTGCCTCTGCTTTTGCAAATGGCACATTTGCATGTGTAACTCATTCACATTTTTCGATTATTAATAAAAGTATGCAAATGCAATCATCATTATCCCCTCTCTGCACAACAGATGTTCACAATGAGCTGCTTTATAGATCGGCACACGATGCGGCTGAAATAGATCGACATTCCTTAACACGAGATGGAAAACTGGGACCTTTTTGCTATTGCTTGGCTCTGAGTGTTCTCCCTGTGTCTCTTCCTCTCTGTTCTTGAAGATGACTCTGTGAATTCTTCAGAAGTCTGTATTTAACAAAATCAAATCCTTTTATAGTATCACAAATGACAGTTCCAAGATCACAGCTCCTGAAACAACTTTATACTGCCACTTAAAGGATATTGGTTAGCACGAGAGAGAGGGAGAGAGAGAGAGAGTGAGATAGAAGGAAAGAGGGAGAATAAGATACATTACAACTACAAAGAGCAATCTATGTTTTCCAATAAATAAATTAATATTGAATTTGCAAACTTAATGTATTGGATACAAACATATAAGTTTTTTTTTCTGCCTGTCATATCTTGTTGTAATATATATTGTGACCTAAAAGTATGCATTGCTGTATTTGTATTTCTGTTTTTAATCAAGTTTCTGTCTGTGACGGTGTGAATCAAACATATGCACATACTTTGGCAGAAATCAATAATAGTTATCTCATCTTTTCTGCACCTCAGCTGAAACTACAGCTCCACAGCAAAATAAATTAAGTTTCAAGTTTTTAGTCTTAATTGTGTTGAAATGAAAAGAATGGGCAACATGAAATAATGTAAACACTTATAAACAGACAACACATTTTTCCATTATTGTGTTGTCTTCTGAAAGCTGTTTCTGCCTCAAGGCCATTGCGTACTGAGTCCAAAAGTTTCATCCAATATTTTTGCATGTTGAAAAATATGTATGAGCTCACGTTGTGTCAATCACATATACACACTACCGCCAAAACGTTCGTCCGTCATAAAAAGAAAAAAATCGGGTTAGATTTTCTGTGTTTTCACATCTGTAGCAAGCATTTTGATATGAAAGGATGAGGTATACGAAAAAAAAAAAAAAAAAAAAATAGAGAAAAAAATTCGGACTCAGTGGGCAAGGAACTTACATAAATATTTTTTCAGCTAAAATGCATTAAACTGATCAAAAGTGACTATAAAAGTAAACATATATAACACAATACATAAATAACAAATAAATATTATTCCTTTGAAACATAATATTATATAAAACATTTATATAATATATATTCTGTTTTCCATAGTTGCCTTTGATGGCTGCACTGAAAAATAGTTGGGATGACAAACAACTGACTCTAATGATGAGATGATTATTTAGCGATCCATTCAAAAATGACTCGATGTGTTCTGCCTCACTCACTTCCTGGTTGTTTTTATGACAACATGTAGTTGAAGCGATAGTTTAAATGCGTGAAGTAGCAGGATGAACAGGTTTAAAGGTAACACCAGACAGGCTCTTTTAGCCATCCAATCAGCCTAGAGAGGTTTAGACACGCCGCAGGTGTAATCTCTCCCTGTAGCTGTAGAGGTGACTCGAGAGATTCATATGAAGGGAGAGGGCATATGAATGATGGGTCACGGTATAAGAGGACACCAGTTGCATCCTGGGAAAGGCTGATGGAGTTTAATTAACACAAGAAGTGCTGGTGTCATTTTGATACTTTGCTGCATACACTGTACCCACTCACATAGATACAACGTGACATTTACTCAGGCATTGAAGCAAAATCCTTCATGATAGATCCCCAGTGCCCAAGTGATGTGACCTAAATTCTGTTCAAATCTTCTCAGCTGACTAGGTCTTACAACTGATTTCAAAATGAGATCAAACTGTTAATGGCTGACATGACAAAGCAGAAATCTCCTTAAATTCTAAAAATTGCATTTGGTTCAAAGGGCCTTATTACAAAAGGGAAACCTTAGGGATTTAATGGTTCCCAGAAGAATCAAAAACTCCCCGTGGGGATGTGCTGAAAAGAAAATACGATTCGTAAATAAAGAAAATGTGTTTTTAATTCAAAAAGGAAGATTGTTAATATGTAAACTCATTATATTTCGCTTTTATATGAAAATAAATAATGATAGGTAGGTAAACGTGTAAGACAAAACTAAAGATTATAAAAGGTGACAGAATGAACAACAGGAGGTTGAGTCAAACAGGACAGTGTGAACAGCCAGGTGCCAGCTCGCTGTCAGGGGCAATGACCTCTGACCTTCACATTCCACACTAACTGCTGACCAATCAGAGCAGAGACTGACACCATGCAGAGTCAGTCAACATGGTCAACACACACACACACATACGGTTATGTACACACAAAACACATATACAACACTGTGTGGGACAATTAGCCTGTTATATATCAAGGAATATCTTGTTGAGAATTTTGTCCAACTGTTCATCAATCACTTTATATTATATACTGATAAAAAAAAAAAAAAAAAATGAATGAATGTATCAGCAGTATTTCCCCACATTAATATATTCTTACAGCGTTTCATTACCAAAAGCAAATATTGCTGTTAATTAATAATTATTGTTTTACAGTGATATTGGTGTATCATTATTTTCAATGAAACAGTTTATTTTACCATGTTATAATTCTAAAATGAACGAACAAACAAACCTAAATAATTTGGCAACAATCAATGCTTTGTTGGTTTATTTATTTTTAGTATTATTCATTTTCACAAAATGCTCAACATTTAAATTGAATATCAAATTGCTTTAAAAAAGACTATAATTCTGGCAATCTTTTGCCCTACTAGACATAAATTCAATATAACACAAACTGAAATTCAAATATAGGTCTAGTCATTTGTGAGTACATACTCCTAGAGGCCAGTGCAGTTTTCTGGGCATGCAGCCCAGAATACAAGTAGAACCAAACCAGAATTGTGTAAGGTACCTGCTAGTTAGACTTCTTTGCAGTGGGAAAGAAATTAATAATTAAGTTTAAGACATAAACACAGTACTGAGTTTAAGAAGGAAGCATGGATTATGTAGCATTGGATTTGGGAAAAATGAAAGAACCACAATAAAACTGTAGGGAGGTAAAGAAACAAGAGAAGAGGCAGTTCATGTCTAAATCTCCACATATCATCTTTCCACCACTATTCCGCAGGAATAGATCACCCAAAAATAACAATTATGTCATCATGTGCTCACCATCATGCCATTACAACTCTTATAACTTTCTTTTTCTCGTGTTACAAGGTAAAAAGAAAGTCATACAGGTTTGGAACGGCATGAAGGTGAGTAATTGATGACCCAATTTTCAGTTTTGGGTGAACTAGTTCCCTTAACCTCAAATTCTCCCAGCTCTCAACAGGTCTGTGGTGAAATATGCTTGACTACATTCATTCATCCCCCCGTGCCCCCTCCATCCTCCGAACATCACGCTCCAGAGCCCACTAATGACACAACGCAGCAATTCATTTCATTAAAGTGATTTCTCTTTTCTTCTCTGCCTAATTTATTCCTTCCACTTTTTACCGCACTTGATTAAAAGATAAAGGAAAGCTTATTAAATATTAATAAGTGTGGATTGCTTTTAGGTGCTTGGCGTAATAATAGACCCCCCCCCCCCCCGCCCTGCTTCACACTGAGCGGAACCGGGTGCGTCCGGTCTGAACGTCTCTTCATTATTAGTTGTTTAAAGTGAAGCTTTCATTTCACACTTTATTTTTTATTTTTTTTTGAAAGTGTGTTCAACCCCCTCTTTCTCATTCTCTCTAATACACACAAGCAGGCTAGTTTAATCCAGACGCTCTAAAGACATGCTAGTGAGGCTAGCTAGTTAGCATGAGTGACACTCAGCAGGTTCACATTCGTATTGAACTTTTTCTGACACAAATCAGCTTAGAAAGGAAAACAATGTCCCTAACAATGTCAACTCCCATTCTAGAAGTGTAACAGCATGATATACTATGGTAAAGTAATGGTCTATTGCAATACCACTGTGTTTTAATACATACACATGGTGACAGACTGATATGTCAGGTACAATTTTATAATATTTACCATGCTTACTTGGAAACACAAAGATGATTCTGCTTGATTTCAGTTTAAGTTTCAGCATCATCAGTGATATTATGGTACTGCTTGTTTGCATTCACAAAATACTAAGGAATGTTTAACCTTGGGTTGGTCTATCATAACAATTTTTTAGGTGAAAAAATAAATCTATATATATATATATATATATATATATATATTAACATAGTATCCAATGCAAATGCAATGCAAAGTTTCAAATGTAAACACCTGCACCAATGTCTGTGTTGACAAGCATAGTATTAGACAAAGCATGGTAGTAGTATTACCGTATTTTCCGGACTATAAGTCACACTTTTTTTCATAGTTTGGCTGGTCCTGTGACTTATAGTCAGGTGCGACTTATTTATCAAAATTAATTGACATGAACCAAAAGAAATTAACCAAGTTAAAACATTGCCGTGTACAGCCGCAAGAGGGCGCTCTATGCTGCTCAGTGCTCCTGTAGCCTACTCTGAAAACATAGAGCGCCCTCTCACGGCTGTAGACGGTAATGTTTTCTCTTGGTTCTTGGTTCTAAATGAATGCGACTTATAGTCCAGTGCAACTTATATATGTTGTTTTCCTCGTCATGACGTAGTTTTGGACCGATGCGACTTATACTTAGGTGCGACTTATAGTCCGAAAAATAAGGTATCATGATTAATGCTAAAAAAAAATACACATATTAGTTCTGGGCAATGATTAATCACATATACATATACACACATACATGTATATGTATTTATTTCAATGTATATGTATTTATTTTAAACATATACACTGTACAGTATTTGTGTGTTGTTTTATATATATATATATATATATATATATATATATATATATATATATATATATATATATATATATATATATATATATATATATATATACATTACATTTTGTTGGATACAACTCATGATGATGCTATTTTTTTAAACATGATTCTATAGTTATGCCATATTTTTTTGTACTAGTTATTTGTCAATATGCACCATGAATATGTATATAATCTGATTGCAGATTAAAAATCTACACAATCTGACACTTAATCAGTAAAATGAGATGGGATCTTGTATTATCACTGCTCATCTTCTTCAAACCGAGATGCTCTTCTAATTTAAAACAAGTGAAGGTGATTAAACGTCATTGCAACATCAAAACAACATCTGATGTGGGAATTCCAAAAAAAATGAGTAAACACAACAGACAGAAGCACCTGCCGAAACCACCTTTGTTTCCGCGGTGACAGCTGCATAAACTTATGGGATCTCTCAGTTCCAGCTGCTTTTCGTGATGAGGCAAAGCCCTGGAGTCACTCTCACTCCCCAGGTTACCTCACTTCTCCTCTTTTGACTGTGTACTCAATCTCTTATAAACGGTACCTGCCTGCACAACCAGTCGATACGGCGCCAATCAGTTGGCCTCGGCATCAACCTGGAAAGGATAAGTCATCCCACACAGCATGCACTTCCTCCCACACGAACACACAACCACCAGATCCTGACGCGCAATCGCCCGAGTGGAACCGCATTAAGAGAGCGAGACAGCGGGGTAGACGTGCTCCAGAGTTCACGCGTGATTATAGCCTGATAAAAAGACACATGATAAGAGAGACAGTGTTGGAGAGAATCACTTTGCATATGATCTGGGCGGCAAAGGGTGAAACTTGTGTCCAAATTCATCAGAGGGAAAAATGACTTCCTCCCCCTCATCTCATTCTGGCATCACATCTGCTTGCTTTGCCTCATGTACTGGTATTACTGCATGATTGCCACTCCGAGAACCTGACTGCTTGTGCCGTTTTAGTCTAAAAATGATATATTCACCCAAATCGGCGGTTAGCAGGTGGTTTTCTTAAACAACACTGGCAGATGTAAAACATTGTCAAATAACCGGAAATAAATGCTTCGGTCAGTTTACTCAAGAGGCGACGGCAGATAAATTACACACTATGAGCGACGCTCAGCTCGCCTGCTGACATGAGCAGAATCAGGTCCTTCTAAGGTGAGAGGAGCCCAAAATAGACGCCTTATGCTCTCCTCTATGGAATCCACGCACATTTCCAAATGCAACAATTGGCCTCCAGCATACTGGAGCTCCTAACTCTGGAGTGACGTAAGAGCTATTTGTGCTCACCACGGTGACTCCAGAATCACAGTGGGCCATGAAAGGATAATGTGCTTGAGTCGATGTAATAATGGCGGGTTAAGACCTTTTTTATAACTCTTCAATTCCATAGGGAATGCCAAAAGAAGCAGTGAAACTACACACATACAATTTTGCAATGTTTTCTATTTTAATATATTACAATCTAAAATAACTATTTTCTATTTTAGTCTTATTTAATGTCATTAATGTACATTAATGTAACATTAATGCAACTAATGTTATTTATTTCTGTGATGCAAAAACTTATTTGAGCAGCCATTAGTCTAGTATTCACTTATGTCACATGATCTAACAGAAGATATATACAGGTGAAAAATATACAAAGTCAAGGGACTTGGAATTGTTATTATTTTTGAAAATAATTAAATACATGTAAATTCATAAATTATTTATGTATTTACAAATATTCTATTGAATTATATCAAAGGTCATATGGGCTGTATTTATTTTTTATTGTTAATATTTCATTTGAAATGTTAAAAAATATTTAAAATAATTTACTTTTACAAACACACCTCACCTTTAGTAAAACAAATTATTCTAAAAAAATAAAAATAAAAACATAAATAATAATAACATTGTATAGTTTTAATGATAAGCAAAATGCACAGATGCTACAAGTGTGTGCATGCATCAACTTTATAATTTGATATCTGTCACTGTTTGTGAAGTTCCAAACTTCCTCTTATAGCCCAGACATATAGATAAAGACAATGAAAAAAGGAGAATAAAACAAATAATGGATAAAGTCTTGTGAGATGCTGTTCTTGAACAGAGAGAACCGGACCTGTACCGCTGGGTCAGAAGAGCAAAGGTAAAAGATTTGAACATTTGATCAGGCTCTGACAGCCTGTGGCCAAACACAGACACAGAAATAAATCATAATACATAGAGGAAGCCAATGCTGTACTACAAATCTTAGGGGACCTAAACAAATCCTATACAACGTGTGATACTTGTGGCTTTTTTACTCTCTTACTACTACACACAGTCTCTCTCTCTCTCTCTCTCTCTCTCTCTCTCTCTCTCTCTCTCTCTCTCTCTCTCTCTCTCTCTCTCTATATATATATATATATATATATATATATATACAGTATATATATATATATATATATATATATATATATATATATATATATGCAAACAGTTCAATACTTCATCTCTAGAGCTGATCTGAGAGTCACTTTTATAATCTTTTTTACAATTTCAACTGAGGAAACTCATTTTGATTTAACCAAATGCTCGAAGGTGTTCAATAACACAAGAAAAAGTTTATATTAAAAGTTTACAATTTCATGTACAGTTTTTTTTTTTGACTGTTTACACACAAAATCTTTACTTGTCACACAATTTCTGAAACCTGACAATCCAAACACCAGAACCACCCACCAAATCTCCAAAAACCATACAATTAATCAACTTTTGATTTAGAAAACACTTTTTGCTATTTTTTTAAGAGACAGTTTTGAAAATGTAAGCAATTAAAAAAAATAATAAAAATGTACTTACATTACAAAATATTAATTAAATTATTAACGTGTTACTGTATGCATTTATTTGATCAACACCACTTTTGACAATAAATTTGTATTAAATCTTAAAAGAGAATCCAGGAAAATTATTTGTTATTGTTCAGATTTTAATAAAAATAAAATTTTATAAATTTAATTGATTAGACATGCATTTTTGATTATTAAAACAAAACAAAAAATAAAAAAATAAAAATATGAAGGGAAAAATAAAACAGATTTGATAAGGTTCTATCAATAGAGAAATGTGCTTTTAGATCCAGATGGTGTAGTTACAAAAACCTTATAAAGCAGCCAAACCTTGACCTCGTGGCCCTCGTGCATTTGTCTGCTCACACAACAGCCGCTCTGTGCTTCTACTGTGAAAGCACTGCAGTGAATCAGATTCATAGGCACTGTTAATCTCGAAACATCTTCTATTGCAGATATTTCCTATTGATTTTTTGTACTTTGATGAGAACAAATCCGTGCACACAATATCAGATCCGATACTGATACCGGCATAGTATAATTCAATGCCAATTCTTATTAACAATCCGAAAACAACTCCAAAATAATGGTGCTACAAAAGCTGCTACTATCCTGTATTGTGTCAAATAGAAAGTTCCTGCTTGTTAGAGTGTTGAGACAATGACAAATGTGTGTGCTATCCGTGCATGTGTGTGTGTGTGTGTGTGTGTGTGTGTGAGTAACAGCTCAACCATACCATCAGCGTGACATGATGACAGTGGTTGTTTGCCTGTAATAGGGCTGGTGGGCGGCACAGCTCTCCACATCTTTCCCGCTGTTCTAAGGACATACTGACACTCCGTGCACATTCACCACTACAGCTACCAACCCACACACACACATACACACATGCACAGCTTGTCTAAACGTCTACCAACTTATCTTGCACAAACAACACCCTTCTGACTATTATCGTAAGACTTGTTTAAAAATTCTGCCGAAAATTACAGATAATGAGCACTGACTAGAGGAATATGAGCTTTAATTATTTGGGTATGAGAGGACATTTTGTTCTTGGTTAATGATGTCTAAAAAACAAAGTATGTCTTGTCTGGCTCCATATTGGTTTTATTTTTCAAAAAAATAAAATAAAATAAAAAAACCCCTTAAAGACTTAAATGTCTTTCCAAACTCGTGTGACTGACTCACAATGTCCTAGTCACTGTTTTCAGTAAAGTGGATTGAGGCTATTAAGGTTCAAAAATAACATAAAGGCATTGTGAATGTGGTCCGTTTTACTACATTCCAAACCTTTGAAGCCATATGATGGCTTTATGGAAGAAACAGATGGAAAATTTCAGTGATGCATTTTTTTTAATCAAATCTTTTGAATGAATCAGTTGGTCACCATTCAAAACCATTGTGAATGATTCGTTTATGAGTCAGTCTGAAGTGATTCTTGAGTTCAGCTCACTACAGGATGTTTAACTTTCCCTGTTTTACACACAAAGCTATTGTATGACTCCAGAAAACCAAGAATATAGTGAAAGATTCATATGGATCATGGTGCCTCCGAGTCATTTTGTA
The DNA here is from genome assembly GCF_023724105.1 of Carassius gibelio. Taxonomy (NCBI): domain Eukaryota; kingdom Metazoa; phylum Chordata; class Actinopteri; order Cypriniformes; family Cyprinidae; genus Carassius; species Carassius gibelio. The sequence goes on along the minus strand of NC_068407.1, from coordinate 4,432,510 downwards.
GCTTGACAATCCTTATCACTTTCATTATACTAAACTGAGTGTCCAGAAATGGCTTCAAAACTCCACTTTTGTCTACACCTTTATACTGTCGCACAAAAATATCCATTTGTCTGGCTCTGCATCAGTTTTATTTTGTAAAAGCAACAGACGTGCATTTCCATGCTCACACATGGACTTTAACAAAAGGCAACAAAAGGATCCAGCAGTTGTGTCGCCTCTTTTTGGTTCCCTCGTATCTAATCTGACCCGGTCCATGAACAGACAGGAGATATAAAAGGGACTGAAATAGCTGGCTGACCGTCACATAACACAGGCTTTGCTGATACCCGCCACAAGGCATTCTGGGTAAACATATAACACCACAGACACATTCCAGGACGAGACGACCCTTCAAAGCCCCCTCTTATCGAACCAGGTTCTGAATAGATCTGCCATGGTGAGGCCAGATGGGTCCTGAGAACAGACATCCCTCCGCTAACCACTGACATAATTCAGTTCACTAAAGACAGGACTGAATTATGATTGGGTCCATGAAAAAACAAACAAAAAAAAAACAGTGGTTATATTGACAGTGCAAATGAAATGACTTGCCTTTGTCAATGAATTTGTCTAAAATCTATTCATCCTCAGGACATCCAAGATGTAGATGAGTTTGTTTATTCACTGGAACATATTTGGAGAACATAAGCATAATTTGCTCACCACTGCAGTGAATGGGTGCCATCAGAATAAGAGTCCATATAACTGATAAAAACATCAGTAAGGCATTTAAACTTTACACCTTCACTTCTGGCCAAATACCACAAGTCCACAATCCATAATCATGCTTCTTCCAGGGCAAAAGTCCATTTCTTGCCATCCTCCCATATCAAAAATCACCACCATATTTGTTTAGAACCGTTTTGGATGTGTTTCGCTTGTAAACAGTGCATGAGCTTTCCATATTTTCCTCCTGATTCAAATAAAAAGTCTTTCACATGTTTATCCTGATTCAGGGAACCCGTACTCTTCAATTGTAAACTTCAATAGTGATTTAAGGAATCACGTGACTAACATGTATGATTCACTGAAGCTACAGGCCTCAGTATGATCTCAAACAGCCATCACTTTCATGTACCTACTAAGAGAGCTCAAGTCTTAAAATGTAAATGAGAAGACTTTGTGCTTTAAACAGAGCCCCAGCATGCTATTAAATCACTTTGTGGTGTAACTGCACGAAGATTGTATAGTGCCTGCTGGTGTCGTATTAAAAGGCTTCCCAAACTTCCACAATGAGACTGTATGTTAGTTTGAACAAAAATGGAAATTATGTCATCATTACTAACCCATATGATTGCCTTTCTTTTGGTTCTTTGATGAGCACTTAAGTAGCTGCTTTTTATCAAATAAAATGGACAGCATTTATTTATTTTTTTGCTTTCAGGCTCAAAAAAGCATCATTAATACAGTTTGTCTGACTAAGGCAGTCTACTTCAAGTCTACTCATACATGGAACAGGCCAAGACTGAAGTCATTAATCACTTATGATCTTAGATCTTATTTATCTTAGCAAATAAAAACAAAATAGATAATTGACTAAATGCATATTTATATTAAATCGTTAATAAATATTTACGTTAATGAATAAATACATTGTCTGGAAAAAATGGCTTGGACATTCTTCAATATATGATATATATATATATATCATATATTGAAGAATGTCCAAGCCATTTTTTCCAGACAATGTATTTATTCATTAAAGTAAATATTTATTAACGATTTAATAAGAAAGTCATTTCATTTGTCATTTCATTTTATATATATATATATATATATATATATATATATATATATATATATATATATATATATATATATATATATATATATATATTTTTTTTTTTATTATTATTATTATTATTATTATTATTTTATTATTTTTATTTTGCTTTCCATTTGATTGGCATTAAGGTAATCAAAAAATGATGACGGAGTTCTAATTTTTGGTGGTCAACTATTTATTTAAGAACTTTCTCTCATTAAATACATATCATAGAAAAGCAGCTGCATCATCAGGGGTCTGAGCTCACACACCCAGCTGTGTGTAGGGGGGGTGAAATAATTACAGCCTGGCTACAGATAATGTCATGGACAAGAGGTGGTTAATAATTCATGGCCTCAGACGGATGAGGGTGTGTGGGTGGAAACAGTGGCTGATGTTTCAGCCAAAGGCAATGGGAAGTGATGCAGAGGGCCTAAAAACACTTAAAAATGCACACGCCCTGCATTGATCACACGGCCGGGTGTCACAGTCAGTTAGGACAAAGATGAGAAGTCCCCTGCGGCCCCACAGAGATAATGAAGAAATATACGAACATATGAAAATGATTCTTTGTCTTGAAAAAGTAGCTGTTAAGGGGATAGTTCACCCAAAAATGATTTACTCACCCTCATGTAGTGTACAAATGTATGTCTTTCTTTCTTCTTTGAAAACAAGTTAAATTGACCACTTTTATGACATTTTATTTTCATTTTGGAGCTTTACATTTATTATATTGAGGAGCGGATGGAAATATTGACCATTTATTTTCTACAGAAGAGAACAAATAAATCTTCACAGGAACTGTTTCAAACTTTCAAACTCTCTCTAAATTCACAAAAACAGACAATGTGCTTATGTGTTATTGTTTGACCCTTTCTCTCCATTCTGTCGCCTGCAGCTGTTTGGATCTACATCATAAAACCCTAAAGTCTCTAACACAAACAGTGACTTCAGACTGACGCAGATGGAACCAGCTTTTCGTCTTTTCTCCCATGTCAATCTCTGAAAGAATCTCATGCATCAACCCGGGGCTCAGACAGGCTATGAATAGCGCTACTCTTTTGCATGGTCAAGGCCACAGACATTACAACAACAAGCGCCACAGGGGCGCAATGACAGAAGTAAGATGCTTCACAAAGGCCAGAGGTGTAACCCAGGGCATGAGCTCAACATGTGTGTGCCATCGTGTGTGTGTGTGTGTTCAGGTTGGGATGTGAATGGAGAGCAACTGATCTTCACTGATTTGACAGCTGACCTTTTTATTGCTATTCTTACAATATTTCAGTATATACAATCTATCCATAAATATTCAAATAATTAGATTTTTATTTGTTATAAAAAATACATATATTTAGTGAAGACAAAAAAATTAAGAATTGAGAATTAATGATTAATAATAATCAAACAATTATATTTTTTGTTTATATATATATATATATATATATATATATATATATATATATATATAGCAAGAACCTGATGTAAAACAAAATAAAACACAACAGAAAATGTAACAAAAAAAAAACATAAAAATAAAACAAAATTCAAGATAAAAGAAGATAAGAGAGAGAAATCACTAATTTACTTAATGATTTTTATGTAGAATCCATTTTATTAGAGTAATGTATTATAGTATTGTGTAATTGGCTTCTTAACATCCTGCTGTCAAACTCAATCAATTTTTAGTCAAATCTCTTTTCTATTTGTGTTGCACATGAAGTTGCTGCCAAAGCAGTGGACTTTAATGCAGTCATTTATGGGGTCTGAGTCATTGATTGGACTGGAGCTATCATCTTAATAAGGAATTGTTCCTTTGGTGGAGTTATGTTATGCAATATTACGATAACTCTATTACATGTGTTAAACAGGCAGGTTACATGTTTGGGCTGTGGGCAGCTAGCATGTTCAGGAATTGCAGGGCTTTACAATTGCCTGAAGCTAAATTTTCTGCTGCAGCTGCTAATGTTAATTACACTGTACGCTAAACAGGTCCCTTGTGCAACTCCACACTACACAATTACATTTTTCTTGTTTATTTCCCTCTGTGCAGTTTCTTTTATGTAAGCTTGTTTCAACCTCAGAAAAATGTGAGATGAAGTACAACTCTGAAATAAACTTGCATCGTGACTTGTGCCTGTAAGTCAAACTCTGAGATATAAAATCATATTATGAGAAATAAAAGATCAAGTTTTGTACCTGGATTCACAATTATAAGAAATATAGCCATAGCTATAGCCATATATAGCCATAGCTGACATATTTTGTTTTACTCTGGCTTCCATATTCCATATAGTTTTGTGAAAACAGAAGTTTAAGTGTTTTACCTGAAAGAAGTGTCTTGTAACATTAGTTATTTATAGTAAAGCTTGACACAGGAAACCTCAAGACCGTGTCATAAACACAGTATTTAGCACTAATTTGACACTCTGAACTGAAATGTGACTAAGTGTCTAAGTTTTTCTGACAGGAAGCTAACAGATATTTTTCCTCGGATTCTAGTGGTGAGGCCACGGAAGCCTTAAATAAACACCCTAAAACTCCCCCTCAAGATCACAGACTGACTGAATGTGTACAACCACATGAAAGAAACAAGATTTCTTAAAGGGTGAATTGCTTGGAATTCTCAGAAAACAGGGATGAATTCCAAAATAAACATTTTAAGAAAAACACACAGAAACAGAAGGATTAAATCATTTGGGTGTGTTGCATGTGTGTGTGCTGATGTGTGTTTGGTGGAATAGATTTTGGTGTGATTTTCACAAAACAGCTGGAATTGCTGTTTGTCCCAAAGTGGTTTGGCACGGTAGCATTTACTGCCACTGAAATGAAAACCATTCCTACTGACTAGACAGATTCCAGCTCAAAAAGATATAGAGAAAACCTCTAAAACTTCCCACTGAAGAAAACAGACACATAGTGTTTTGAAGTGACCCACAATGTGGAGCCTGATCTATTCACAGCAGAGCTGAAAGAGCTCAGTGACCCACTCATGATGGGGAACTTTTCCAAAATTCCTCTGTTGAGCTGTAAACCAGGAGAGCAGAGAGGAACAGAGCCATCTCTGGGGTGAGCTAAGGATAAGTTATCAATTATCACATTAACTCTTACAGACTCTTTACCTGTGCACATTGCATGTTTATTATTAGGAACACGAGATCAAAGTCAGCAAGTGCATGAAATTTGCTCCTACAGAATTCTGAAAAAAAAAAAAACATATATATATATATATATTCTATGAGCTTGCAGTTACTTTAAATGTTTTTATACATTGATGCAAGTATGGAAATTTCCAGATCCTATTCCTCATCCTTTCATGTCCAATCAAAGAGTGGGTAAATTAAATAAATAAAATAAATACATATTGGGCCCTATTTTAACGATCTGAAACGCAAGTGTCAAAGCGCGAAGCGCAAGTAAGTTTGTGGGCGGGTCTCGGCGCTGTTGCTATTTTCCCGGCGGGATAAATGGCTCTTGCGCCCGGCGCAAATCTAAAATGGGTTGGTCTGAAGTAGCTTCATTATTCATAGGTGTGGTTTGGGCGTAACGTGAAATAAACCAATCAGAGCGTCATCCAACATTCCCTTTAAAAGCAGGTGCGCAAGTTCCATTATGGATTGCTATTATTACGGCGTATTTACCAGGCGCACGCCAGGAGCGGTTCACAGCCGAGGAGACTGATGTTCTTGTAAGAGCAGTGAAAGATAGAGAAGTTGTGTTGTATGGGGATGGGAGAAACCCACCCAAAATAGCGTCGGTTAAACAGGCGTGGGAGGAAATAGCCACAATTTGTCAGATGTCCTTATATACACATATGTCTTGCCACTATTTGGCCAACAGGTCTGATCCTTAATTACTACAATTAGCCTGAATAATTTGTAAGCTAGATTTATGCCTATTTTTTCACATCTTCGTGGCACACTACAATGATTTCCGTCATCTCACGTGTTCATATTTTTTAGTGTAAAAATTTATGATTTGCAAAAATAACTGTTGCATCTGTGTAGATTACATGAGCAAAGTGTATGCGCGTTGTGCACGCTATACATTATGGTCAAGCATGCGCCCCTAAAATAGCATAATGAACAACGCGCAACGCGCCACTGACTTTAGACTAGGTTTTTTCTGGTCAGTGGCGCAATTGTTTAATGGAACAGCAAAATAGCACCAGGGATCGTTTGCGCCAGAACACGCCTCCTTTTTTGCGCTGAACCGCCCAGGGAGCGCAAGTTCATTCACTAGTTTAGCGACGTGCTTCTGTGGAGGGAAAAGCGCGCTTTGCGCGGGTGCAAAATAGGAATGACACATGCGTCGGTGTACAAAGTCAATTGCGCTGGGTGCAAGATAGGGCCCATAATCACTATTGCCTCTCTCTCTCTCTCTCTCTCTATATATATATATATATATACAACAACAGTAATAATAAACATTGTTTAATTAACTGAACATTAAAATAACAGAATATTTTATATTTCAGAATATTTTATTTAATTATTAAGGCTGGGAACTCTACAGTCATTAATTTCTCATCCAATTATTCTAGTTATGATACTTCTTCCAGAAATAATTAGAGTTTCCTTGATTCCATTAACAATTAACTTAGTGCTTTTGAAAAAATAATTGGTCCTAACTTTATACTAAACAAAAACAATATTGTTTTGGTAACATGTTGTATTTATTTATTTTTAAATTACTTTAATTATAAATTAACTGCAATTACAGCAGAACTATGTTCTAGATGTATACGTTTAATTAGTGGTGAAGGGAAATGATTAGCGTTTTACATTACCTAGATGGAAAAGAGCAAAACCTGTTTCTGGCCAGGACCTGTTCTGAATAAGAAATGGCAAATTATTCCCAACCCTACTGACTTAAAAGGGTTACTCCACAAAAAAAAAAAAAAAAAAAAAAAAAAAAAAAAAATTCATTAATCACTTACCCCATGTCGTTCCAAACCCGTAAAAGCTTTGTTCATCTTCAGAACACAATTTAAGATATTTTGGATGAAAACCGATATAAATAATAGTGTCAAGGTCCAGGAAGGTATGAAAAACATCTCCCATCAGTGATTTAACCGTAACATTATGAAGTGAAGAGAGTACTTTTTGTACACGAAGAAAACAAAAATAATGACTTTAATCAACAATTCCTCTTCTCTGTGTCTCTCCAAATCAGCGTAGCGCCATTCTGGCAAATCTGAGCTGTACACAGATGTTGTACGCTCCATGTATTTTATTTTTGTTTTCTTTTTGTACAGAAAGTAGTCTCGTCACTTCATAACATTACGGTTGAATCACTGATGGCAAATGGAATATTCTGACAATGTTTTTCATACGTTCCTGGACCTTGACACTGTTATTTATTTGTCAGTCTATGGGACAGCCTCAAGCGTACTGGTTTTTATCCAAAATATCTTAAATTGTGTTCCGAAGATGAACTAAGCTTTTACGGGTTTGGAACAACATGGGGGTAAGTGAACAATAACAAAATTTCTTTATTAGCGCTTCAGAATTTTCAATTTCAATAATTCAGTGGAACTCTTCCAAAATCAGTGAAGCAAGCATTAAAACGTTCACAACTAAAGCCTAATATCACTTCAGAAATGAACTGTGTGTAGTTGCTCTTTTTCTGCTTTCCTGTTTTAGCAGACCTTCACGTCACATCAGCTTAATTACTCACCTCCAGCACCGGGCACTACTCTGCTCTCTCTTTTAAAGGATCTTTAATTAGAAATGGCAGAGAAGTAACCCATGTCTCTGGCCTTTGTCTCTCTTTTCTGCTTATTCTCTCCATCATGCAGCGACAATCACAGCGTTTTCTATTGCCCCTCTCTAAGCCATTCATTAAAAGCCATCTTCATCTCTCTTTTCCCTGCAAGATCTCCATCTCTCTTCATTTCTCTTTCTCTCTCCCTTCAATGCACTGCACTTCCAGGAATAAGCTTTCACTGCCTCCACCCGAGTCAATGCATTTCATTTCTATTGATCTGTTGAGAACCAGCCGGTGCAGTCTGGTACACATTTTGGTGACTATTAGGCTGTTTTCGATTACTTGGTCTGAACTCGAGCTCAATTCCACCTCCATCCCCTGCACACTCTGGTCTCTTTTCACATTGCACTTTTGGGTCAGAACTGCAGCAAGTTTGCATCATCAAAGTGAGACCCACTGAATGCCCTTCTAGTGCTGCTGTTTACCACCATATAGCCAGGAACTGGAAGATGGAGAGTGTGCCAGTTATTGAAGTATTTTCATTATTTTGGATTGTCAACCAATATTGCATATACAGAACCAAATTTATAAATAAATAATCATTCACAATGTACATATTTAAAAAAAACCCTCTTCTGAATTTATTTTATTGAAAGCACTTAAAATAGATAAAACAAAAAGACAATAGACCAATTATTATTTTTATAAATGTATTATCTATAATCGTTCTTATATTGATACACACTTGTTAGACATTGCACTATTGATTTAAATCAATCAATCAATCAATCAATCATTGATAACATAAAAAACATGTTAAACTATCCAAATAATAATAAAAAGACAAAATATAGTAAATCCATTTCACCACAAGTGGGGAAAAGCTTATATGTAAATCACCATATTATAAGAATGACTCTTCTGCTCTGCTATGTTTAAGTGTCTGAGCGTGTAAAGATCGAAATACTTTTCCAGTTTAGGAACGGATGACCCTTATACCACTTGTAAAGCGTGAACTTGAATTGTTCCAGATTGACATTAAAAGATGTCACATGAAAGTGCCCATACCGTGGTTCAGAGTTAAAAGAGAAATACTAATTAAAAAGTAAACAAGGAATAAAGAAAAAAATGCTTGATTGAACTTTCCAATCATCTACAGTAGGCCGCAGCATCAAACCAAACCAGCAGGCCTCATGTCAAAACCATCCCTTTCTTAATCCCTGGAAGATCTGAAAAAATAGGACGGTGGAGTTTTATTATTTTTTTTCTCTCTCTTTAGATGAAGGGAGGGAATTTTGGTATGTTGTGTGGTTCTGTGCACTCTCTGTCCCTGAGCTGAGTCCGCTCCGTCGCTCATGTAGTGACCGGCCTACTTACTGAGACAGCCACGTGGCTTCACAAACAGGCCAGGAACAGCGTGGCGGTATCAATATGCTATTTATAATAACAGGATGCATAAATTACATTTGTCAAAAAGTGGGTGAGGGGGAGAAGTACGCAACCTAGTTTGTGCCATGCCTTCGTTTGTTGTCATGTTGAATTTCTTATATGCGCTCTTTCTTTGTCTCTCCCCATCTCATTAAAAGCTGGCACTTGAGCCCTCTGGTAAAGAAGGTAAGGAGGCTTCAAAGTGCAGTCTCAGGGGGACGGGGCCAGACACCAGACGTACTTGAGCAGGAGGGCGAGACATTTGAGAATTCAGAGCTCTAATAAACTGCTTGTCAAAGAGAGGAAGCTTACAGGCTTGGTTATACAGATGCAGGTGGGTATGGAGCTTGGATGGTGGCACATGGATCGGATGACTCCATAACTCCGGACTGGAGATGGGCCAGCAGCTCGGTTGGGCCTCGCAGGACTCTCCGTTCATCTATTGGAAGGTTAATGCACCCAGAGGTACTGCACTGCAGTGGACGAATTATTACATATTCCTCTGGTGTCTGCAGCGAGCTGTTTTAGATACACCGGGTACGACCCGGACTTCATTTAGCACTGACCTGAGCTGACAGGGATCTGGCATGAAAATGTTTTTTTTGAGAATGTGAGAGATAAAGATGATGCAGATTCACTAAAAACATTATCACTTTCACAACACAACACAATAGAAATAGTTGATTTTTTTTAATGTTCTGTTTTTGTCTTGTATCCAGAAAAGAGTTCACAGCCTTTACAACTGCCTCACAATACAATACACATTATGATACAATGAAATGCATGGAGATATTATAACTGGAAAGTGACTGGAACCGCACAGAACGCACAACATTTCTGTTCCTGTGGCTCAGTGGTAGTCGAGCATTGCATTAGGAGTGCAAAAGGTTGTGGGTTCAATTCCCAGGGAAAACACATGCATACTGATTAAAAATAAAATAGTATAGCCTGAATGCACTGTAAGCCATTTTTGATAAAAGTGTCTGCTAAATGCATAAATGTAAATGATACGTTTCAATGCCTCATGCAAAATTTAGACTGCCTCTCTTATTTATTAAATAGTAGATTTGACTTAAATTAACAATTAATATTTCCAATTAATTTCATAATTCATATCTATGTGGACACTGTTAACAAATACAATTGTATAAATTAATAAAATTACTAAATCAATAAAAAAAAGATCAATGAATGTAGAATTCACTTTTTTGTATAATAAATGTAGTAAATAAATAAACAAAAAAGAAAAAAAGCATGCAGTTTTTATTTATCAAAATATTAATAAATAAATATAAAATGCATAATAAATCCATTATTTACTTTTTAATAAATACACATTATTATACTGTAGGACATTAAACAAACAAATATAAATAAATAAAATGCTGTTTATATCTGGGGACCCCAACCCTAAATAATTTAATATTTTACACACACACACACACACACACACACACACACACACACACACACACACACACACACACACACACATATATATATATATATATATATAGTCAAATCTCAAAAGATTATAAAAAAATAAATAAGTATTAGCCTGACAGTTAAGCTATGTAAAGGGCCACAGAGACCCTGAACAGAGCATGTGGTTAAAATATCAGGCTAAGTTGAATTAACTATATCTGAAGTAGCCACGGGCGGGTAATACCTGCCTGTTTTACAGGTGTGTGAAACGGCATGAAATCAATTCCACAGAAAAGTCCAAGTGAAACCTGCCTGCTACAAGAGAAAATAAAACCCCTCAGACCTTATTTAAGCTCCTTACATTTCCAGACCTGAAGTCATAACTGCTGAACGCACTCAGAGGCCTCCCATCCATCCACGTTTTACAGCAAAGTTCTATTGACACACAGAGTCTCAGGTCTAGGAAACGAATCCACTTATCAGTCCTTTGTATCGCCGAGTACACTGCCGGCAGTCGAGTGCCAAATGCATCTCGGTCTCATCAGCACTGCCTCTCCCTTCCGGCAGTGAATGTAACGCTTAGGTCCACAGAGGAATAAAAATGAGCCGGCATCAATTTGCAATGTTTACCGGAAAGGGCCCTGATTACCCCAAACATTTATTGGTTTTCATTGTGCTGATTTATTAATGTTTGTTAAGCGATTCATGGCAAGCGAGACGGGTTTTATTACTCATCTTTTACGAGAGGAAAAGAGAGAGAGCGAGCGAGACCGAGAGAGATAAGAGTTTGTAAAGGCAAGGCTGGCGATGGTCAAGCCTTGCCAGGTTCAATAATGTAATCATCGGTGAGAAATGGGAACCTTTCATTTTCTTCTCCGCTTTCATATCGCAATGCCGCCGAGAGGCTTTTTTTTTCAAATGGGAGATTTAATCAAGGCAATGACAACACAGTGAAAAACTTCTCTCTTGATCAGAGTTGAGGGAATCTAGTAGTCTTTGGCGCCAAACTTGAAGTTTGAGGCCTGGCACTGTACCTCTGGAAAGTTATGAAATCAGTTATAAATAAAATATAATTCAAGAATACATCCAGTTACCGCCTTCATGGACAAGTCATAATCCTTCGCTCATCTGAATTGATTAATTAAATAAAATGCTGATTCATTCAAGAAAGAAACAAGTTACTGTCTTAATGATTCAATCAATCACCCACTCAACCGAATCTGATTTGTTTGAAAACACTGATTCATTAAGAACTGAAAATTAAGAACTGCGATTATGTTGGCGGGAGTCATTTGATCGTTCACTCAACCAAATCGATACATACAAAAATGGTGATTCATTCCAGAATTAATCAAATTACTCTTTACGAGCAAGCAAGTCAATTAATTGTTCACTCAACTGAATCAGTTTGTTCTAAAACATTAAATTAATTAATTAACATTAAAGTAATTGGCAATCATTTACATAAAATCGAAGTATATGTGTATACAAAAATGTTCAGAAAGTGCATGACTTTTTTTATTCATTTATTTTATTTTGTAGAATGAAAAAAAATAAAGTGAACTAAACACACACAAACACCCTTTTAATTCAATAGAAATAAGTCAAGCAGTTTTGGGTAGTCAGTCGACCTGAACTATCCATTTAAGGACATTTAATAGGCAGCAAGCAATTCAAATAACTAAAATGTAGGTTGGCCCGTCTTTTCTCTAAATGTAATGTTACAGTATATCTGCAAGCAATCCTATATGTTAGATATCGCTGCACGGCATTCGATTTGATGATGCGACAACTCAAGGGTCGCAAATCACAGCAATGTTATTGGGCGGAACTTTGACAGAGCGATGACAACATCCACATCAAGCGGGAGATGGATAGTTCTCATAAATCTTGATCCGAGGGTCTCCAATCAATACGCTGAGCGTGAATGGCAGCTCATTCTTCATATATGGGAACTGCCCACCTTACAGCCACCCGCAAAACTCTTAGGACCTTATTGTCAAAAATGTCACCTGCGTCCCTTATGTGACACCTGGCTCATGTAATCATGGCCAATATCGACTGATCACCTGCAGCAAAAAAAAAAAAAAGAAAGAAAAGAAAAGCAAAATAGGGCTCCTGCTAGCTCAACACAGTATTTGTTATATTTTAAGAAGGTATAACGCCAAATGATAAAGTGTAAAAGGCATCAAAAACCAATGAATGTATTATGTATAACGTAGTGAGGGCTTGTCAAATTCACAATGTCACTTCCGATGTTGTGAGCTGAAGCATATGCTTACATTGTGCAGCCTCAGCGAAACACATATATATTTGACAGCATTCTTCACCGCGGTAGTCTATGTATAACATTACCTCATTTTTGTTTAATACCATACATCATCTTACATAAACCTCAAGTGTCCTCTCCCTACTATGTACCTCACAACATAAAAGGTCATGTTTGACAATATGAATTCATGCCATCAGAATGGCCATGTACTGTATGACTTGTGGCACTCGGCTGCATTAATAGAAAAAGCATCGCAAGACTCAACTCTGAAAGGTCTAATCTGTGGCCTTCATAAATGTCTCTAAGTATATGAAGGCAAATGTTTAAAGCAAGAATGAAAAAAGAACCACGTTACTGCCTTTATACGTAAATCAATGAATCATTCGCTCAACTAAATTTGATAGATAGACAGATACATTAATTAATTAATTAATTAATATGATTCATTAAGTTATGAAACTGGCAAAGAGTCACTTAACTGTTCACTCAACCACATTGATTTGTTCAAGAATGAATAAAATAACTGCCTTTATGAGTGAGTGAATCAATTAATCATTCACTCAACCAGATCAACTTGGTCAAAAAAATTAAATCATTCATGAACAAAACACTACTCTATGTGACTCAAAGACACAAAGCAATTAATTCATAGCAAAAACACAAAGTAGCTGGCAATACTATTTATAAAATAAAAAGTTGCTTAGTATCAAATCAATGTTCAGTATTGTATATTGCCCTAATATACATTTTATTACATTTTTATGATCAATATATTGATCATAAACTAATAATGATAATAATAATTAAAAAAAAATAACACTTTAAATATTAAATCAGAATATTAACATTTCTGAGTGATCATGTGACACTGAAGACTGAAGGAATGGCTGCTGAAAATGCAGCTTTATATAAATAAACCTGAACTCAGACTTTTGAACAGCAGTGTATATATTTTGAATGTTACACAGTGCTAATATTATTTCTGAACACCCTACAGCAATTAATAAAATTTAAAATACAAATAAAATACTATGATATTCAGACATCTCTGAGAGGAGTAGGATGCAGTAAAAAAGGTAAACAATGATTGATGTTGATCAAATTATTATATATTTTTCCTGTTGATCAAATCAGTTCATTTAAACAGACAATAAATATCCATAAGAGTAGACGTTCTGCATGCACAAGTGTCTCTTCTCAATTTCTCTCAATGGCAACTCAATAATTTTGAGGCTGCATTGACTTGACGCGAATCATACCCATGCGTTTTTGCGGCTTTGTGCTAGTACTGCAAATCACATTTTATATTCTCAGTATTTCAGTGCAGAGCTACACTGAGCCAAGGCAGCATGACAGGAGAGAAGAGCATCCTGTAGTGTTTTAAACAGCTGGGCGCGTGCTGAATGTCAGAGGAACTGTAGGGTCTCCAGGTGGCCGTGAGAAACTGAGGATTATCTGAGAACATTGAATTTAAAAGTAACAAAACAAACATTAATTAGCCTTCCCATGATCCCCTACAAGCCGCCCATCTATTGCGTACCGCATATCAACAGATGTCTTACGAATTTAGGGGTGAAAGAAAATAGAAAATGCGGGCAGCTGGCCACCCCCCTCGTGTTTGTTTATCTGCACAGGAAGCATCAGGTGCCAAGCAGTCTGCCATTTTTTAATGATTGATAATGGCGTCTCTTGAGAGTTAAGCTGAAACGAGCACAGGAAATGCTGGAAGGATATTAGCCGGGGCATCTCCTCCGTGCATTCATTCTTGAATTTACATGACCGTCACTCCAATAATATGGACATGATTTTGAAATGACACAATGTCTCTGCTTTCTGTTGACAATTATTAGAATTATCATCAATCATGCCATCGTTACCATTGTTTTCATTAGTATACTTATTACTGTCCTCAAACAATCGTAAATATAAACCATAAACAATAAACTTCATTAGCTTTGTGAAATTATCTGTTGTTAACATCATTGCTGGCCTCGACAGTGAACATTTTCTTCTTATTTGCGATTAAAAATAAATGTGAATGAACTGTAAAATGAAAACGTGAAAAAAAGGTCCTTCCTGGAAATATTTAATTAAATTTAATTAAAAGTCCTGCATTACACACACACACACACACACACATATATATATATTTATATATATATATATATATTTTTTTATTATTATTATTGTTTGATTGGTTGATTTGTATTTTGGTAAAAAAAAAAAAAAAAAAAAAAAAAAAAATAATAATAATAATAATAATAATAATAATAATAATAATAATAAAAATAGTATTTAAATCAAAGTAAACTCTTTAGCTTCTGTCTAGACCAGGCTGTAACAGGAAGGAAATATTAAAATTAAACAGACATTATTACAGTCCCTTAATTAAGGCAAACCACATTATTTGATATATTTTCAAACGTACGGAATCCTGTTTCCACCAGTCAATAAAAAATAAGAAAAGGTAATTGTGACTTTTTTTATCTCACAATCCTGACTTTTTTCTTGCAGTTGCGAGTTTACATCTCACAATTCACACTATTTTTCATGATACAAACTTGCAATTCTGAGTTTATCCTCAGAATTGTGAGATATAGACACACACATCAGACTTTTTGTCTCAGTATTGCATTATATAAACTTACAGTTGCGTGAAAAAGTCAGAATTGCGAGAAAAGTCACAGTTGCAATACGTTTTTCATTACTAAAAATGTAGAAATAACATTGCATTTCTGAGAACTAAAGTCAGAACTGTGAGATATATACTCACAATTCTCTTTTTTCATTATATAAAAAAAAATGCTAAATAATGTCGCAATAATGTCAGAATTTAGGATTCTGCTATTCTTAGGAAAAAAAAAATTAATTGTGAGATGCAAATGCGGGTGTTCATAGCCTTCAAGCCTTGCATAGTTATCCTAATATAAGCCCATCAGCTCAGATCTCTGATTTTTTCGAATATGGATGTACCTGTAGATGGTTTTTCCAGGTTATAATCATACACTTTTGCAGTCCACAAGGCCTCCATCAATCAGCTCACAGTGTTTGCTTTATAAAATGTCATTTCAGTCCTCTTGCCTGTCTATCTTACAGCTCTGAGAAAAGAAGGTCTTCTTATTCTGCTCTTGCATTTCCGAGTCATTACGGCCTGAGGGACTTTAAAACTTCATGATAAAGCAAACAAATGGCTCATAATCACAGTCGTAATGTGGATATGGGTGTCATTAGCAATGCTATTTATTTCCCCAGCGCTAGTCGAGCGAGCACGGCTCTCGTTTTCCCTCCATTTCCCTCACTCTCCCTCTCCTCTCGGCGGAGTGACTTATTGTCTCTGACAAGAACGCCAGCTCCTCCTTCCCGTTCCCGCTGATCCTTCAAACCCTACAGCATGGCACTGCTCATTTGTGCAGCTTTGCAAAAGCCGCAGCTGATCCAGAGTCAGTGCTAGCGATCTAGCGGATAAACGTGAGCCTGGTGCCCTCGATCCGCTGCAAAACACCACGAGACAAGAGAGCAGAGCATCGGATTAGCCAGACAGATCACCAAGCCAGGCCAGAAAACTAAGATGGATCATGGAAGCAGGATACCGTTGCAAATAGATTCAGTGCAACCCTGGAGAGTCAAATAAGAAACACCCACAAAGATGTGGGCAGACCTTCAAGTATAAAAGATGGGAAATCTGAGACTTCAGCAGTGAGTCTGAAAAGAGAGACTGCCTTTTCATGTAGGGTCAAGAGAGACTAACTTGCTGCTGCTATTCTGTCTTGCCACACAAGAAGATGAGTACACCCAAAAATATAAAAACAGGGGCATGTCAGTATGTTGCATCACTTTCAGAGATGTCATCAGCTCACTGTCACCTTTACACGGTGTTGAGCTCTCCGTCACTCTTCCAGGGACCATCATGAGCCCTCTCTGGCAAAGAAGCATATTCTTCATTTTTTCCAAATTCAAAGGCAACATCACATCTGTGCTTCACAGTGAAGCCTATCCTATAATGCACTGTGCTAAGCACAAAAAAATAAATACAAATAAAATACAAATTCAGAAAAGAATGAAGATGCATATATCATTATGTATACTTAATATCAGTGGCGGACTTGGACAGTAAATCAGGCCAGGAATTTGACTCAGGCCACCTCTGTTGCTGCAGTCACCACCACCCAATTCATGTGTCCACCAGATTGCTAAACTCTGGCTCTTTCAGTTGTTTGAATTGGGTTATACTTAAAAAATAAATCAAAATCCTTAGACTGTGGACGGGCAAAATAATCAAATGAAGTATCAAGAAGTATCAAGGCTGTTTCAATATTTCCCTTACCCCCTCTCTCACTCTCTGCAATATGAAATAAGCACTTTCAATAATCTATATTACTTATGCAGCCATCAATTGTATGTCCCAATGATCACAGTCCTACTACTGATGACCTTATAAATAATAAAAGCAAATATTTTTCTAAGAGTATAGCCAGCATGTTTAGTTTAGCTTAGTTTTGCTATTATTATTATTATTATTATTATTATTATTATTATTATTATTATTGTTTGTTTGTTTTGTTTTACTCCTGCTGACAAACTTGCTAAAAAAATATTGAATTCCCCAAATTTGACTAGTCTAGAGATGTAAGAATGTATTTCAGTTAACTGATTCTATTAAAATCTATAACATATTTGACAACTGTTTTCTTACATTGGTATTATAATTAGTCTTATATTTATTATAATAAATAACAATGATAATGATAATTATACAACATCTTAAACGAAGTAAAAAGCTCAAATCAGTTCATGAGGTGAAATATAAATGCTTAATAATAAAAAAAGTGTAATTCCTGGCAGTGATTCTCACTAAGTTAGTAGCTCTTTTTTTTTTTTTTTTTTTTTTTTTTTTTATTATTATTTATTATTATTATTTTTTTTTTTTAATCTCTGATTGGGTGAAATGTCTCCATGAATAAGAGGAGAAAAAAAAAACAACAACATCAATTGCAATTATAAACCGGCAGCAAAAAGGTAAACTGAGGGGTCCTTTAGCAGCATAGCATCCCATAGAGTACAAAAGTCAACGGTTAATAGGACAGTTCAACCCAAATAATAATAAAAAAAATTGTCATCATCAAATTTAGAAACTCATGTATGAATTTCTTTCTCCTGCTGAGCACAAAAAGAAGATATTTTGAAGAAATACAACTGGTTGGAAGCCAATGACTTTCATATTATCAAAGAAATATGCAAATATATAAACAAATACTACAGAACAGTCAATGACAATCATCAACTGTTTAGTTACCAACATTCTTTAAAAAAAATTATTTTGTGTTCAACAGCTGAAGGAAATTCATACAGGTTTGGAACAACATGAGAGGTCACTTTCACACCCCATCCCCCTCCTTTTCCCACAGCTTTCTAAACTTCTTTCACTCCCCTACTCATTAAAGGCATGAAATGCAAACAACAAAATAAATAAACAAGTCAGTGTGTGGGTGTAAAGTAGATTTGTTTGCTTACAATTCAAAAATCGTTTTATAATTCCATGGAAATGTATAACTGCTTCAGGCCTTTATAAATAAGCCTATAAAAACAAAATCACCTCAAATCACAAATCAAAACCCCAGTATGCAATATAAAATAATCACCTTACCTGTTTTCTGTCAAAAGCGAGACATCAAAAAAGTGAATAATGAAAAAGAAAGAATATTTAAATACATAAAAAAAAGCACAATGCTGTCTGTGCTCTCGCATTGCCAAACGAGACAGACCCGACCCTCCCTGTGGCCACACAAATGACTCAGCACAATACATTTTCTCCCAATTACAGACCTGCTCCATGCATTTTACTGCTCTGAACACATGCTGCTTATTAAAAAGAAATAAAGCCGCATCCCAGACAAATACTCCCCCGGTTTGTTGTTTACCCAAACCGCAACATGCTTATTAGAAGAGTGCATAACTACTGTTGAGGCGTGAACCCTCAGCGGTGTCCAGTGTTGAAGACTGAACATCAGTGATTCTATCAGACCCTAATAAAGCAACATTTTCAGCTAATCCAATCCATAGCAGCATCCTTCCTGCTATGTTTTTTTTTTTTTTTTTTTGAATAGCTAAACAAACAAACAAACAAAAATCTCAATTAAACAGGTAAAAACAGTAAAAAATGGGAAATGGTGTAGGAGGTATCAAGATAATCTAATGGGATCAGGCGCCAGGCAGATCAGACTCATACACTTTCCACACAAGAGAAAAGTGCACTACAAAATGTATTTGAACTTAATTGCTTATGGTGATATCTAGATGTGGCCAATTCTGGACATGTTGCCTATGTAATTGTAATATAACTAATTGCATCTCAGCTGGTCACCAATGCTATCGTCATGGGATAAGTTCCATTGGACATACACCATGGCAAAATACCTGGAATTTAATGTAAAAAGCATATACCGAGTGAATAGATGTCAATTTAATGGCACCAAATGAGACTGCTTAAGTTACAGTATTTTTCACACGAAACTGTATAGAATTTACAAAAAGGTACAATTTACAGTAAGATACCATTAGATAACATTATTTGTTGTATTAACTATATAACTATAAAATTTACATTAACTAAGATTAATAAATGTGTTACCATTAAATTTAATGAAAGCAAATGAAACTGCTCAAGTTACTTTACACAGAATCGATTCAAAATACATAAAACAAAATCTCTAATAAAATCACTAAAACTATCTTCCAAATGACTAAATGTTAATGTAATGGATAAATTAGATTGCTTGTTATTTTACACTAAATGTCACAGAAAAATTTCTTGAAACTAACGAACAGCCTCAGCAAAATGTGAAATATAAATGTAATGCCAGAAACTGGAACTTCTTAAGTTATTTTACACAATATTTACTCAAACATCACAAAAAAATGTCTCAAAACTCACTAAAAGCATCAGCCAAGTGAATAAATTAAATTTTAATGACAGCAAATAAGTTGGTTTACACATTATTTACATAAAACTGGATCGGAACCAACATGCTCTAAAGCTTTTTCAGCTAGTCAACATGAAAATGTGCTCGCAACTCACTTTACCTCATGGATGCGATCCATTTCCGAATTCAAACAGAATATTTAATGTGCAATAAAAATGTAGGACTTGATTTCACAGTGGAGGAAGGGATGAAAAAGTTGACTAGTCTTTAGTGGCATCTGAGATGCTCACGAGGCACAGTTATTATATTTGAATGAAATATTACAAAGACAAACCAATGAAGTGTGCACAATAAAACCAGGAGCATGCATTAAGAAAGTAAATAGGGTCAATTTTGTTTGTACATTGAATTGAAATGCAGAGTAAGGTGGAGAAATAGAGCATGTGTGGGGAGAAAGAGAGAGAGTTCTGGATGGAAGGGGAGTTTCTTTCATCTTCTGCTTACTTTGAGAACCACCTACATCATAAACAGAGCTCTCCATATCTCTCTTTTTCTAACTACCTAAGCTCTAAACCAAGCTTGCGCTCCCACATATAAACATAGACCCACAAACATCAAACGCAATCGTACAAACACTTACACAGCAAACTTCTACAAGCAAACATGCTTCAGAATAGAGATGGGTCCAGCTCTAATGGATGGCAGCTCTAAGAGCTCCTCCAAGAACGAAAATACCTTCATTTGCACGTTTTCTTTTTATTTCTTTTTTTTTTTTTCAGAGAAGCCTATCCAATCAAATACTTTCAGTTCATTTCTCTTTCCATCAGGTTGTCAAATCGTCATCTTCAATCAGCAGCCTGATTCTCTTTCCCACAGAAACAGACTAATCTATCTGATACGGCAGCAAGTCTCAACCAATGAGAAGAGCACCTCTAACAAGAAGAGAATGAACTCCTTTCCTTTTGTTTTTATGCATAATTCATGCACCACATCTCTCTGCCTTTTTCTCTCTGTCTTTGCCTCAGAAATTGATTATTTCACATTGGACCCGTCATGCAGATATTACACACCTAAAGGAAAACAAATATGGTTTATTTGCATTCCCATACATAAAGAAAGTAATACATATTCAGTTATTCCATGCGTGTTTCATCTTAACCCAGTTGTAAAATGGATATGAGGAGAAGCCGAGATGGGAGCTTTTTTTCAAATTCACAAAAGAATCATAAAAACTTCACAGGATTGAGAAACGTGCAGTTTTTCTTCCCTAAGCATTTCTGATCCAGCCCATGGAGTTCATTATTTGATCTGTTATATTTCAATATTTTTTTTTTCCTGTAGCATCACATTCGTGACTAGGGTGTCAACCTCGAGCTCATTCGAGAGAGAAATCGCAGCACTGCGCTAAAATAGATGGGCAAGTGTGCCATGCTGGGACGAGGTACAAGAATTTCCCATCCAGTCTGCCCGCTTTACCTTCATGGAGTCCCCATCCATTACGCCAATGGAGAATAAGTGAATGGGATTTCACTATTCCTTCTAAAATAAATAATGAATCTGAGTACTTGGTTTGAAAGTCATTGCGACCGGTCTCATATGTCACAGAGGCTTGGCAGCTGGCACTGTAAATGCGATGATAAAGCTTTATACAAAGGCAAAATCTCCCTATCAAACTCTGGCTTTCCCTTTCACAAACTCCCTCTGGCTGACAATTTCTCTTTGTCGGTTTTGTCATCCCTTCATTCATGAAAGACTCTAATATCTGCTGCTCCAAAGCTCTTCCCCTCCAACTACATTCCTCATACTAAACGCCTGCTCCATTTAATGTATTATGATTATACACAGCATGCAAAACCATACAGGGGCGTCATGCAATCTAATGTATGTATCAACTTAAACATTAACCTTATGTAGACACAAATAATCTAGAAAGACACACGACGATCTCTTTCACAGCAACGTTTTTAAACCTACAAAAAAACATGGAGCTCCATTTTCAAAGACACAAATAGTTCTTTTGGAAGTTACATTTAAAATCTGAGGGGTGCATGACCCTACGCTTGAACGGGCATGACGCTTTTGGGAAGATGAATCAACTGTAAAACCTCTCATTCTAAAGGGACACAGTCTCCACAAAATGTTTGGGCGGTCCAGGTCTGTGACCTTGGCTGATATAATGGTCCATGCAGAAAGGCTTTTAGAAAGAACTGATAGAGCCGAGGAGCATTTTTCAGGTATTCTTTTATCCGTTGGAGAGCATGGCATCTGTGATTAAGACCAATAGCTTCAAAGGACTGGGCAGAATGCCCACAGCAGTTCCCACACTCTCTACTTCTTTTCCTATATCTTTTTCTGTGCTTTTAATGTATGAATAAGGGATGAAGTTCTGCTGTGTTTTAAGAGGAAACAAAAGGGAAAAGTTAACAGTTGGCAGGCACATGTAAACAACTGCTTCCAAGCGGTCCGCTCGCTTTATCGCCCTTCTGCCGGTGCATTTGGGATTCGGCATGGATCCATTTAGTGACTGGTGGCAGGGAAACTGTTAGTCAGATGTCTGTTTTATGGGGAGTCTATCTGTGTATGTTCGGCTATGTGTTGAATATTAAAAGGGGCTTCTTTAGGTTTCTAAAGGCCCGTCTAAATGCAAAACTCAGTTGTCTGCTGTGCCTGGGGATATGCTGTAATTTTGGAGACGGTCTGCTTTTGCTTCACTGTTAAGTGTGCGAGCGTGCGCGTCCTCATGGAGACTGTCAGAACCGTGTCAGAGCTTGTTGTGCCTCGACAGGTTCACCATATACTATTTTCACCATTCAGGCTGTCACTGGGATCCCACTTCTCTCAATTATCATCTTATTTAAGGGCAATTTGGCTCTCTACATGATAGATGAAGCAAAAAATGGGAGGTGTGGATCAGAAAAGAAAAAAATCTTGAAATTGGGGCCGAGAGAAAAAAAAGGAGAAAGGTTACATTTCATACTGATGGAAAAGGAATAAAATAGACATCCAAACAACACCTAGTATCAGCCTCAGACGTCACGCCCATGGACCGCTGGGTGAACGTCTGATGCATACGCCACACAGAAGTGGAAACATTTAAGGAGTTTCGAAGTCCACATTGGATTGGTTGAATTATACAGGATTTCTGGGAGATGTGTGTGTTGCATTCTTTAACGTTCCAATGGAAACAAAGATGCCATTGTGCCAAATCCCCTCACAAAAGAAGAAAGCCGTCGTGTTTACAACTGTGACAGCAAGGACTGATCAGGACTAACTAAACGCTGGATTCTTAAAAGTATGTGAAATATTTTAAGTTCACGGCAATCTTTAAAATATGTCAGAGTTTTACAGCTGAATGAAACAAACTGCAATTGGTGGTTGGACATGTTGGTCAAACGACCTCATGGGCGAGCCTTGGCCAAAGAAATATGCAAGGAAATATGCAAAAGACAAGAAATATGCATCTTTTACATGCTATGAGCAAATCATTGAATTGATTGATCAGAAGCACAGAGTCGTTTATAAATTAAACAAGACTTATGATTAATTAATTAATTTGGATTTCTATAAGATGACTATGAGACTTCATTAAAACACTTAAGCATCATTGCCACTTTCCTCAAAAATAAAAACAACGCAGTTATTTTTGAAAGTATTTTAAATTTTTGAATATACAGTACATGTAGCTATAAGCTATAAAATAAAATCAACAATAGCATAAAGTGTATTTTTAATTTAACTATAATTTAAATCAGTCATGTTTACACAATTATGATTGAATAATTCTGTTATTGTTCCTAATGACAATGAGTCAACTGATTAAATTGGAACAATGTATTCTCTTTAAAGTTTCATTCACAAGTGAAACAGCCCTATGCAGGTGTAATAAACACAGGGAGAGTTTTCGAGAAAGCCAAACTGCCTGATTCCGTGCAGACTAACTCACTCCTAAGTCATTGCTTGCTACTCCGTTACCACTGTCTAACCGTCTCTCTCCCAATGTGCTGGATAGACCAGGACAGTCTGATTCTCCTTGCTCTCCCTAATGGAATGAGCATACAGTTTACAAATTAAAACAATTTGGTAACAACAACGTACCAAAACGCCAGTATTTTAACGTGATGAGTAGAGGAAGATGCCACAGACATCAGTTGGCCTTTATTTAATTTAATTTGACTCGTCTTCAGTCTGCGCACAGCTGCGGCATGACTCGACGCTCAATGCATTGTTTTTTTCTCTTAAGTTAATGGAGTGGAAATGAAATGCTACGTGTTATATGGGATGTCCAAACCCATGGACAAAACGGAGACAGATAGCATGGGGAATTATGGGTAACTTTGTCTAATTTGCCATTAAAAATGCAGAGCTTATTTAAATCCACTGAAGGACGGTATAAATTTGTGAGTAAGAGCGGCTCGTGTTGCGTAAGCTGAGGATATTTTAGTTTCTCTCTTGCTCTGTATGATCTGGGCGCTTGTTTCTCACTGCCATGATCAATACACATCTTTTGCACCGCAAATTATTTCTTATGACTATGCAATGTGAATTCTCTGCAGTATAACCCTCCCCCTCTTCTATCTCTCTTTCATTACTGGCCTCTTCTCTCATGAGACACGATTATTCAATCTCTCTTTATCTCACACTTTCTCTCTCATTCTAGAAAATATCACACTTTATCGCAGAATCTCATAAGCTTGATATCCCGCTTTTTGTGTTTCCCCTTTTCAAAATTCTTTCACTTGCAAGCTTAGATTTCTCTTCATTAGGGGCCATTTACACAGGATATGTTAAATTGAGTCTGAATGCGTTTTTTGAATAGTTGGCCTTTTTACGAAGTTGGTCTTCTTCCATAGCAAACTATTTTTGAAGTGAATATTTAAATAGGTAAAATAAAAAATGTGTATCACGATGATAACTGAACGATTATAATAAAAATACTATTACGGAATTATGAAAGGAAAAATATAACACTTCATGGTATTAAAAAGCAAGATACTAACATCTTTTAAAGGGAAGAAAAAAAGATTTTTAAATATTCCAAATAACTCTCAAAAATGTCAGGGGGACACATATGCAGACAGAAAATAAATATAATATTAAATGTATACATCCACACAAAAGAGGTGTAATTGTTAGTGAATGTGTTACATGCTCATCAGAATATGCAAGTCTCGTTCTGAAAGTGCTATTTCCATAACACACCAAAACAAGAATAACGTAATAAATAAAAAATGAAAAAAACAATACCATGTTACATTAGTGTGCAAAATATAATGTTTCTGAAGTTCAAAAGAACAAGTTTCCTGTGTTATCATTAAATGTCAAAACGCATTTAAATAAATACATAAAATGCTTAAATATGAACTAATAGGCCATTCAAAAATCTAGTTACCTCTAGCATTTTGAATGCAACAACCCTTACACAGACTGTCACGCAGGCATCTCATTCCCTTCTTTCTTACACACAGCATCCTCTTTCATCTCACACACACTTCTGAGCACAGGATGAATCAGAGGACTGATGGTTCCCTCTGATAAAAAATCAGAGTGAGCCATCTCGGTCACATCAGTCCAAGTCCAACAGATGTGTGTGCGCATGTGATTTCCAGCTGTTTTCGCCACATGGGGAGTGATGGAGTGGCTTGCTGCCCGCTCAGTCTGCACTGAGAAAGATGCCCATAGTATGAACAAGTACATTTCTGCATCTGTAGGCAAAGCCAAACTGATGCACATAACGGCCCATGAGTGCAATCTCTGCTTTCCCGTTCATTTGGCTTCTCTATCTGTGTTTACTTCTGAGCATGCTGAGCAGATGCTGGGACACATCATGAGCTTTACAAGCCAAATACTGAAAGGCACACGCACAAGGAAAAAGTGGCCCAAGACGGAACCTTGGGGGATGCCAGCTTCACACCACCACAAATGAAGCCAGCAGGGTAGGAGGTAGAAAAGCATACAAAGAGAGTTAGAAAGGAGGACAGTGAGTGAAAGTGCAGTTTAAGCTCTTCAAAGTGTCAGCTACGGGTAGTTGGACTGGATAAAGCTCCATGAAGACGCCTTTTGCAATCTATATACATTTAACGCATGTTGCTCTTACCTACCTATTCAAACTCACTCTCATTGTGAGAGAAGAAACCCATTTGAACCAGTCAGCTTCAAAAAAAAAAAAAAAAAACATTTAATGAATTTTAAACATCACGTCTAAACGGCTAAAATGGTGTACCCGTGGTTATCAAAGCCAGGAGATTAATTAGTCAGACATGTAAAGGCAGATCACATTCTAAACATTTAAACAGCCACCTGCAGGTTGAGACATATGCTTGTTAAAAAAGTAAAGAAAAGTATAAATCAAGAAATGAACACCTGAGGAAATCCAAATGTCATGTCCCTGAAGAGCGTTCTTGGAAATTAGCTTTCTTTATCCAAAGAAAAAAGTTTATTTACCCATCCACCCTTCTTTCTCATAACTCATTTTAGTCAGCTAAGTAGATGTCAAAGCAGAATGTGAGAGGGTGTAAATTAGATGTGAAAGAGAAAGAAAAGAAAAAAAATACTCCCACACAATCCTGATGGAACCCAAGGCAGTTTTTCAATGCCAACCTCACCTTAGACAGATTTGACGTGGAGAGTGTTGCCAAAAGCTCAGGTGTACGCATTGACAACTCTACAGTCAACCAGCTTCTTTAGAAACAGAAACTCACAGAACTACGGGGAAGAGTTCAGCGATGACAGCTCCCACCTGCCATTGCTAACAGTTCAATGATGCTAGTTGAGGCCTTTCTTCTGTTTTCGTTTTAGCCCTGTTTTCACCTGGTATTAAAGAGATAGGTCAACCAAACATGACACTTCTGTCATCTTTCGAGTGCTGTTCTAAACCTGTATGACTTTCTTTCTTCGGCTTAACAAAAAAGAACATATTGTGAAGAACATTTCAACTGTTTTTGTCTGTTCACTCTTAAAAAAATAAAGGTTCTTTTTTTTGACACCAATGGTTCTATAAAGAACAATTAACATCTATGGAAGATTGTATGGAAAATTATTTATAATAATACAATTACTTCAATTGCATCACTTTAAAAAAACACTTTTGGAATCTTTATTTCTTGTTGAATGAGTAACAGTGAGGTCGAAAACAACTAAACAAACTTAGACCCCACTGATGTTCATCTTTTGTAGAAAGAATGTCATAGGTCTAAAATGACATGAAGGTGAGTAAATGACAATGGAATATTAATTTTGAGGTGAACTTTCTCTTTAATACCAGGTGTGAACACAGCCTTTGTGTGATGGTCTAAGACACCCAAGAGAGCTGTGAAAGAGAGAGAGATTGGGAGACAGAAAGAGGACGCTAAGAGAACAATGTGAAATGTGACAAGGCATATTTAATTAAATTTCACAGGCGGTAAGGAATCAGATACAGGAAATTTAAACAAACGCTTCGGTCACCCAGAGAGTCAGATAAGATTTGTTTTCAGGGCTTCTATTAATTTATGGCAAAGTGCTTCTCTGATAAGTGAATTGCTTGGCTGTAATTAGCAGCCTGAAGGATTCGAAGCAAGACGAGGCCATGGAAGGTGCACCAATATAAACAAAGAAAGATTAGTGGAAGAGGGAAAGATCAATGGTCATTGGTTAATGTATTAAACTTTGGTGGAAAAAAACGCAGCAGGTAGAATGAGATGCTGCAACTGATTTCAAAGTGGTTACACTTAAAAATAATGGTTCCAAAAGCTTCATTAGTAATGCAATAGAAGAACCATTTTTGGTTTCTCAAATATCTCATCAGTTAAAGGTCCCCTTCTTCGTGATTCCATGTTTTAAACTTTAGTTAGTGTGTAATGTTGTTGTTAGAGTATAAATAATATCTGTAAAATGCTAAAGCTCAAAGTTCAATGCGAAGCGAGATATTTGATTTAACAGAATTTGCCTACAAAAAACGACCCGTTTGGACTACATCCCTCTAGTTCCTGCAGTAATGACGTCACTAAAACAGTTTTTTTGACTAAACTCCGCCCACATGAATTCACAAACAGGGGGCGTGGCCTTGTTGCGCTCCAACGGAGAAGAAGGAAGAGCTGTTTGTTTTTGTCGCCATGTCATTGAAACGCTGTTTTTTTCATCTCTGAGTCCAATCATCTTTGTTTGGGCTTCCCAGGAACGCTGTACTTGGAGATTAATGGTTACAATTTATGTTTAACTCGGTTCCCGAAAATTATAATGCACATGTAAAACTATGTGCAGCTCATTTTGCTGAGGACAACTTTCTCAATCTCAATCAGTTTAATGCCGGATTTGCACAAAGATTATTCTTGAAAGATGGAGCAGTTCCCTCTTTGTCTGGAGAAGGCGTTTTTTATGGACCACAACCGGTAAGTGTATATTATTATTTAAGTTGGTGCGTTTAACAGTTTCTGTAACTTATTACACAAAGGGCAACGCTGTTTAGCTTTGTTAATTAGATGTTAGGGCTGTGCAAAAAAACAAATGTGGTTTTCATGCGCATCTCGTCAGTAAAAACGCTCCTGTGATTATAAATACATCTCCAGCACGTGCGTTCTAGCCCAGGAGGGCAGCCTGCTCTCAGCTGCTGTCGAATCACTACCTGGGAACCGCTGGCCCAATCAGAACCCGTTACGTATTTCTGAAGGAGAGGCTTCATAGAACAAGGAAGTCATCAGCCCGTTTTTGTGACAGTGAAAACAGCAGTATACAGATAGGTGAATTGTGTGAAAAATACTGTGTTTTTTTACACACGAAACATGAACACATGTTATATTGCACATTGTAAACACAATCAAAGCTACAAAAAAAGCGCGTAAAACGGGACCTTTAAAACAGTTATTTAAAGAATCTTTTTATTTGTTGTTTGTTTATTAATTGTTGGTTTAAGGATAACTTTGATCTAAATAATGTTTTCCCAATTTAAAGAACCTGCTGCATAATGGAACAGTTCCATGGATGGTAAAGGTTATTCTTGAAACCACAGGTTTCCTAATATACCAACAACCACTGAGTGACCCTCAACACAGGTTTGACTTTGGGTAAGATCTGATAATGTCCGGTCATTGGAGTTGTCTTTGCTGATAGACAGTCTGATAAGCCAACGACCTTTCCAAATCTCTCTCACCATCTACAAATGAATCATGATCACTGTCCAGTCTCAATGCTTCCTGATTTACTGTTTCAGTCTTCTTTTTTTATTCTGCTTTTTTGAATACAAGTGAAAAATGGCAAATGTATGTGCGTGTCCATATTTTTTACTATATTCATGCACATGCATATAAAATTACTCATATCTTCTTGTAATATTTTGGTTAGATGATCACCCACCCCTGCTGCTCCAAAGATGGCAGTGCTTTGAGAGCACGCTTGTCCTGAGAGAAGAAAAATAGAGAAGCCACGGAAACCTTCAGGGCCAGGAGAAAGTCAGAGCAAAGAAAGAGTGAGCTGAATGAAATATGAATTTCACAGCGGGTGGGGGGAGCTTTTTGTTCTGTTTGTAATGGTGAATATTTGATGAGTCGAGGCTGTTCCGTAAGCATAGCACCATATGCTAACAATCAAATTATGAGCAGACTGCAAAGTCCCCCGTCACGTGAGCCATTAGTGCTGCAGGGAGCAAGGCATCTCCTGCCTCAATGCCTCAGAGCAGAAGTGCCCAGTCCTGCCAGCAAAGTTTAGCTGAACTCCTCAAAGCAATGATCTAATCCTGAGTGTGCATCTAAGAATCATGTTTAACTGTCATACAGCTTATGACTCAAGCTGTGTTTAGATTCTCAGGGTCCTGACTCCATTACACACTGTTCACTTCGATTCTGACGAATCTTTGCTCATACAGAATGACTTTCAATGTCATCAAACACACAAGAAACAAAAACACACACAAAAAAATAATAATAATAGGTTCAGAGATTCTGAGCATGATAAATAATAAACTTGTAAATACTAAATAATATATAATCCATATATAATTATATATAATTATAAAGTTATTATATAATAATTACATAATAATGACATTATAATACTAATTACATTTATATAATTTTTAGACAAAAAATACATTATAAAATAATTACATTATAAACTATAACAATATAAAACTTAATATAATGTAGATTATAAGTGCAAATTGATTATATATTGAGATAGTATTAATACATACATGGAAATGTTTTAATATATCCAAACCATGTGTGAATTGTGCTTAACTTATGATGGCTGTACATTTCTGTACATCAGTAAAACCGGCTGACTGATGAGCAACAGCTACGACATAATTGATTTCTACCGACCCCTGAGAACTTAATTTTGGACTAGCTCTCTACTAATGAAGTACAGGTCTGAGCTATTAACGATTGTCAATAGGAACTAATTGCTGGCAGTGCGATTAATCAAGGATTTAACTAAATTTGTATCTAGGAAACAAGTCCAGATAGTCAACATCGCCAATGTCGGCAATCACTTTTCAACACATGCCAAGGATTCATTCACATTAACTACTCGAAAGCAATAGCATATCAATGCTTTCAGTGTGATTTATGAAAGGTTCATAACACATTCAGGTATAAAAGTTGTATGAATGGCACCATGAGAAATGGCATATGGCTGACACCCTGGGGACTCCATCAGTCAGAGCCAGAGATGCACTTGCCCTCAAAGACTTTATGACTTACTTTTTCATTCTGATTTCTTTCCCATTGTTCTCAATCACCACCTCCTCTCCTCCTTCCTTGTCTACCGAAATTACACCCAATCGTTATACTCTGATACCCTTTCCGCCTTCCTTCAAGGTGAGCAAAGACTGACAATAAGCTTCGAGACAAAGATCAGCCTGGTCCAAAAAAAAATAAAATGCTTAACTAATCTATGGTAACACGAGAAAGACAGTGGCAGTATTTCAAAACAGCTTTGACATTAACATATCCTTTTTAAGGATGCAAATCTGCAAATATGAGCGGGAATCTTGCCTAATTAGCGAGGGGAGTTGGAATCAGAGCAAGAACGAGCTCTTTCAGGCACTGCGGGAACACAGTTCGGCTGCATCACGTGGTTGAGGGTCTCCACCATTCGCTCATCATTTAACTGTACCCATTTAGTGAGATCAGTGATCCAACTCTCTGAGATACCAGGCATGAGCTGGACACCTGAAGTAGACATTAATTTACTAAAAATAATCACTCAAAATGCTTGAAAGACATGGAGAGAAATCTGCATGGATATTCTGCAAATTTATTTATATATATATATATATATATATATATATATATATATATATATATATATATATATATATATATCGGATATAGTACAGTTATATAATGTTTTTGCCCTCGTCCTGTTTATTATTATTATTATTATTATTAGTATTGCATATTTGTCACACTTAAAAGATTCAGATCATCAAACAATTAATATTACTGAAATATATTTTTTAATTTGTTGCACTTCCCCACAGGGAAGTCGTGGCCTAGGGTTAGAGAGTTTGACCCCTAACCCTAGGGATGTGGGTTTGAGTCTTGGGCCAGCAATACCACGACTGAGGTGCTCTTGAGCAAGGCACTGAACCCCCAACTGCTCCCCGGGCGCCGCAACATGAATGGCTGCCCACTGCTCTGGGTGTGTGTTTACGGTGTGTGTGTGTGTGTGTGTGTGTGTTCACTGCTGTGTGTGTGTGTGTGCACTTTGGGTGGGTTATATGCAGAGCATGAATTCTGAGTATGGGTCACCATACTTGGTTGTATTTCACTTTCTTCTATTAATACTTTTATTCAGCAAGGATACATTCATTTGAACATGAGTGACAGTAACAACATTTATAAAGTTACCAAAGTCAGTTTAATTTAAAAAAGAATTACATTTTCTTTTTTAAATCAATTAATCAATTCAACACCGTTTCCACTAAAATGTTAAGCAGAAAATTGTTTTCAATATTGAAAAGAAATGTTTGTTTAGCATAAAATCTGCATATTGCATTGATTTCTGAAGGATCATGTGACACTGAAGCCTGGAGTAATGGCTTCTGAAAATTCAGCTTTGGATCACAGAAAGTATACTGTACATACATAGATACATTTATACATATATATTGCCATTTTTGAGTTACTATTCCACATAGACAGCTACAGGAGATGCATATATCTCAAAGGGTAACTTGACCTGTGCAATGTGACCTGTGCTATTGTAAAAACTTTGAAGTGTAAGGTAACTGACAGTATAATTTGGACAAAAAAAAAAAAAGGCAAGTGGATATAAACTAATTGGGGCACTAATTCACCTCAGGGAGGAACACGTAAAATCTCATTTTGTGCTGGTTTGTTTTCCTGTAATTGTTCTCACGCCTGCCTGATCAAGGTCATCTGAGCCTGCTGTTATGAACCTCCACCATGCTCAATAAATATTACATGCACCAAAGACAAAGGAAGGAGAGAAGCAGGAGACTGGAAGGCTGGAATAAAGACCCAGAAAAGATGAATCCGGGAAGACAAGAAATATATTATGACTTTGTGCTATCTGTTTGTTAGTATGCGGGTTGACTTATGTCTACAAAACAGGTTTCATTAGTTTACTGAGCAGCAGGGCTTATGCACAAAAGTTACAAATAAAAGATTCATGAGACCACAGCACTGAAATCCCACACACGTTCATGAGAGTTTGGCCTAACTGACTCATCTGCACTGCACGCATATTGACTCATCCACATCTTGCAGGTACAGATCCTACCTCTGTAGTAGGGCAGTAACTAAAATAAATAAAATATAACCGTAGGCATGATTGGGTCTTTAATGTAATAGAAAATGCAAAATAAAATGAAATAATTACATTTAAAAAAAAATAATAATAATAATAAAAACTTTTAAACCAACATTTTTAAAAATTAGTTTGTTGAATAAATAAATAAAAAAAACATTTTTTAAGCATTTTTGAAACCTTTAATTGTAATTCTTGTTCTGTCCTCTCTTGTGTACACATTTTAATTTTAGGTATGCTTTCTAATGCATCTGGCTGTCACAAGTGTGATCATTTGGGCCTTTTAGAAGCAAAGACTTATTGCGATGGAGATGATCAGAGTTGACGAGTACTTGCAAGTTTCCAGTGCTCACCAGAGCGGAGTGTGACCATCTGTCTGTCATACTAGCACACAAACACTTATCTGGAGCTCTACATGTGTGGAGATTTTTATTAGAGACTTAATTACAGTGATAAAATTACTGTCTACTGCATCAGTGAGTTAGAGGTAAATGAGCGAGTGTGTGTGATTGTGTGTCTCTAGGCTCTACGCCGCAGCTGGGCACCTTTGTTTCTTTGTCGATGATAATGGTTCTGAGTCACTCATGAACACCTGCAATGCTACTGAATGGATCAGAAATTACAGAGGTCAGTTTTAATCTTCTAAATGCAGGACATATAAACATGCAAGTGCCACGCAGCGCCTATTCAACAGTGCAAACCACAACAAACAGATGAAATGATGCTATATGTTCTGATAATGTGAAGGTAATGATAGCGTTGCTCAAATGGTCACAAATCAGAGAGACAGATTTAAATCCTTGTATTATTTTCATGTGTTCGATTTTTATAGATTACAATGTAAAATGGTGCATTTATATAATTATTTAGGAAGTAAATAAACAAATAAATACATACATACATGCATACATACATAAATTGTATGAGAGAAAAATAGGTTCCAACATTTAACTACATTTAGTTACACCAAATTGTATACCTTTGTTCAACAAAGGATATTTTATTGAACTGGTACAATAAAATAAAATAAAATATTATTATTATTGTATGAAATAACTATTATTTCATCTTTACCTGTGAAGGAAAACACCATTTCCAGCAGCCATTACTTAGGTCTAGTTAGTTCAGCCATAGGAAATCATTCTATGTGCTAATTTGGTACTAGAGAAACCTAAATTATCTTGGCACAGTTAAAAACGGCCGTGCTACTTAATGAAGTGTGTACATCGTAATACTTTTTCATTCTCCTTTTTTCAGCTGCTTTAGTAGAGTGTACTTATTTCTGAACTTAAAATTTGCTGTAAAAAATGGGAAGAATGAAACCATTTCTTCAGAAAACTCTATTTTTTTTTTTTTTTTTTTTTAAGTAATCTTCTAAAAAAGGTTCCAAAAAGGGGTTTGGAGAACTGTTTTGTGTAAAAACCTTTCAGTAAAAAAAAAAAAAAAAAAAAAAAAAGTGTAAAGAACATTTTAATAATCTTAAGAATTATTTTTTTTTCTCGCTATAAAGAACCTTTTGTGGAATGGAAAGGTTTCATGAATGCTAGAGATTCTTAATGGAACCATCAATGCCAATTAAGAGTTTTAAGAATGTTGGTGGATAAAAGTATAAATTTTTTCATAAAAAAAAAAAAAAAAATAGAACAAGTGTTTCTAAACTTGGAATGGTAGTGAAAAACAACTACACAATAATTCAAATGCACACTACATGCTTTCTCTTTCCTCTTTTCTCAAACATCTCATGCACAGTCCCTCTCAATTGTGCATTAGCTGATGAGCCAGCTGATGTAAATGGACTGTATTTAGTAGGACGAACAGAAGAAACAAGAAAATATAAAATGAAAGTGCTTTGAGGACTAAGGAGAAGGTTGAACCCTCAGGTGGAGTGACTCTCATGGAGAAGGACGTACCCATCGCTCGCCGCCCACTAGCTGGGACACACTACACTGCTGGAATATAAGGAGGAGGGAACAGAGGACAGTGTTATGGATGCATAAGGATCAGTACCCAAGAGATACAGGCCAAAGACACAGGGACCGAAAGGTAAGAAGAGAGAAGAGGGGGCGGAAGAGGGACTGGGACTGGAACAAGGGACATGACAGGTCTGCAGGGATAATAACAGCAATTTACACAGGGCTTTTCCTGGTCACTTCAGGACTTCAGTGGTAGCTAATAAACAGCTACTGTAGGTTACATATGAGTTTTTATTAAAAAAAAAAATTTTTTTTTTTTTTTTTGTAGTGAATGAGTGAATGAGTAAATCAATCAATCAATAACCTAAACATTTTAAATAAAGTTACCTATGCATCGATTCAACATTGATACTTCGTTTCACTGAAATACACATTTAATTGATTGTTATAGTAAAAATCAAGACATAAAATATTATAAATACTGTTTGAAGTAACTGTTTCATATCAATTTAGCAGAATTATATATCATTTTTAAACATAAATACACCACATTACTTACAAATTAATCATTCATATGATAATTTTAGCTCTGACATTATCAATTGCCATGGTTGCCAATTAAATGTCCAACAAGCCTCAACAACAAAATAAAATATTTTAAAAGCTGCTTTGGTGGCAGAATGTTTTTCTTGTGTGGCTGCCAAAAATACAGGAAAAACCATACAGATTTTAAAATTGAAACTTTACAACCACAATATCTGTGACATAACCCTCTTCTCTCTCACTCTTTCATTTCATCCACAACCACTTGTCCCTCGGTCTAACTTGGCAGGGTATTTTTTCTGTGCCTCTCCTTTTATGGTCTTTAATTATCACTAATTAAGCTCTCCCTCGTTCGCTCCATTTTTCTCAGTGGGTGAGAGCGGGTTGAATAATTGGATGTAGAGAGGAAGACGGATGGCTCCTCCTGAGCCCTGGGTTTGTTCAGTCACGGCACACAGGAACATTCTGTGCGTGTTCCATCCTTTAAACGACCTTCCTCTTTCACTCCAAACGCTCGGGGATACACTTGCAAAACTTGCTGGGCACCAGGCCTTAAGAGTTATTTATAAAGATTACTTCTTATGACTGTGCAAAACATTCACACTGGATTTACTGTGCAACCTCACTTGAACAGTTTGTATTTAATATTATTTTGGGGGCTTTTGCCCATTTACAGACTAAGAAAAATGTATCTCTCACATTTCAGAAAGGATCTTAACATGGTCACAAACTATGCTCAGATTTGCCAAAATAGACTTGTAGGAAAGATATCTGTTTCTCAAATGTGTCCTAGACAGCATTTTAAGTTTCCCAATTCTGTGAATTTCCTACAAGGAAAAAATCCTAGTAAATTCAAGTCAGATATCAACATCATAAATCAAATGTTCCTACCTAAACATTAACCGTAAAATGTCAAAATTCTCAACATGAACTCAAAAAATCTCAATACTTTTCTATAGATGTTTAGGAGAAACATCTGAAACAAAGTTGATACTTGATAAAACAACCTTTGGTTAACAAAATTTCCCATGGAATGTCAGGAAATAATCAGAATGGGTTCAGGACACAAAATAGTCCAGATTCAAACCCTCAGTTTCCATTTGAGCAGCTCAGCTCAACAAGTCTTGCTCCTCTCACAGCTCCGATCATTTGGCACATCTAATATGACGTTTACAGACAAATTCAAATGAGTTACAGGCGAGTTAATGTGACATAACTGTGCCACAAATATTCTTAACAATGGCACACATTGTATAAAAGTCCTTGATTAAGGTTGCAATCATCAAATTTCTGTTATTTGCGCCATTATTTAACGCCCTCAAATAGCATGTCTTAAAGCAGGCTACGTCTGTGTTCTTTAATATTCGCACTGTCTGTAAATCACCCGCAGAATTTTCCGCTCCCAAAAGCACATATAGAAATAGCGCTCCCTAACGCTACTTTCCCCTGTTTATTAAATCTGGCCCTAGTTTATTGTTAAACAGTAGTACAATCCACTGAATGCACTGTTCGTCAGTCCATCATAGCCTCATTTTCATTCCTGTCAAAAATTAAATATGCAACCCTGACTAAGGTCTAGTGTGGAGCTGTTGACTCAAGTCAATAAAACCATTTATAAGCAGTGCTACAAGATACTTAAGACAAATACCACAAACTCTCATGCACGTGTGAATACTTCAAGAGACCTGTTTTCATTTGCCTGAACTGCCACAAGGTCCTTCAGAAAGGCTAATTAGACCCCTGAAGGAGCGAGTATTTTCTGCTGTCTGAATCACATCTCTATGGTCTTTCCCTACTGAAATGATAGGAATCTCGTTTTTGCTGGGCTTGTGATAAAAATATTGTTTTCACTCATTACATTTTTTGTCACTCATTAAAAGGCAGATCATTCTTTTGCCCAACTGAAATTGAGAGACACAGAGATTCAGGGTCTTGAAGCAAACAAATCAAACAAAAGATGTTCCTTTCAAACAAAGCAAACAAGTTACTTAGCTTGAATGACTATGATGACAAGAGTACTTTACAGAAGGAAAAAGGATCAATATATGCTCTCAGCTCTGGGCAAGAACTGATGTTTCACAGTTGAGTTTATTTGAATTACTGGAGAGCAGTAAATAGTGGATTTCTTTGTACGCTGTAATGTTCTAATGAATGAATGGACGGTGGTGACTCACGCTTGGCAGAGAGCACCTCCTGTATTGTCATATCAGTGGTATTCAAGCTAGAGAAATAAATATCTGCTTAAATGATATCACATATGGATATTGGATTTCAATTGTTGGAATCCAAATAAAGGTGTAATATCTGTAACCAACTGGAATGTTGGAATTTTCATTTGGTCTGATTTTCCATTTTACTCTGTGACTTACAGTTTAAGTCCATTATAACTAAAGCATGTCTTTGTGTTGGTGTTTGTCAGTAAAAATAGACCATTCCTGAGTAATTCAAGGGTACAACAGATTACAAATAGACACACACACACACACATATGGTTATTACGTGGTTATTAATGATATTAATTTGCACAAACAAGCAGAAAAGTGTCTTACCTGTTGTTGCAGCAATTTTATGAAAGCAGCACATGGAGAAAGAGAGAGAGAGAGAGAGAGAGAGAGAGAGAGAGAGAGAGAGAGAGAGAGAGAGAATATTAGTCAAGCTCATTTAGACAAAAACATTTGACCTTTAAAGAAATCAATATATTGTATATAATTTAATTCTTGTTTCTTTGGATAGAGAGATCTGCATCTCAAAGTACAGAATGTGACAATACGTTTGACTTTGACTAGTTTCACATTGAGAGTGTGGGTGAAAAACAAAACTGAACAGAGATAGAATCTCAATAAATGGAACAGTGCGCCTATCTCTGCAAGATGTATGCTGCCTTGCAATTATATCATTAAAGCACGTTAATTACTCAGGTAGATGTTATGCATCATTAATTAGTAGTTCACAAAAGTCACAGAAAAAAAATCTGTTCTGTCGCAATTATAACCTTGTGAGTCATGTAATGTAATAATCAATAAAGAAAGTTTATTTTCGAATTATCTCTTTCCCACTCTTTTCCCTGTGCTGCGAGCACAGACAGAAGTGCTACTGGTTGCCATTTGAGAAGCAGTGAGAGTATGCATTTAACAGGGTTCCCACGGTCACAGAAAATCTGGAAATATCAGGGAATTGTGATTTGCACCACTGGTGAAATCATGCAAATGAATGATACTTTTCAAATCTGCATGAAAGCTCCAAAAATAAAGGCTATTAAAGTATCTTAACATAAATATATAAAAAAACATTTTTGGTACACGTGATCTTTAGGGCGTCTAGTATTAATATATGCATTCACATATATTTAGTTTTGTTGAGTGTGGTCATAGAATGAGTAAACCACGTTGATGGTCACATTAGTGGGATAACAGTGAACTTAGATATAAATATAAATCCAGTTGCAGTAGCTAGTGAAAATAACAATAAAATATTGCAATGACAAAATATTGCGCTAAATTAAAATGTCAAAATGTTACAAAAAAATTACAACAATGATGTTGTAATACTCAAGGTATTAATATAAAATTTTGATGTAGAGAAATGTATCAATTTGATGTAGAAAAAAAAGTAAAAAATAAAATTGAGACCCGGTGATGATGATGATGATGATTATTATTATTATTATTATTATTATTATTATTATTATTATTATTATTATTATTATTATTATTATTATCTCAGTGATCCTTTAAATGTTGTATGAGTTTTTTTTTTTTTTTTTTTCAAACAGGTTAAAATAACTGGGCTAAGATATCTCACCAGTTTTATGACTGCAAAAATGTTATTTCAGTACACACATTATCCCACCAGTCACAATAACCAAATATGTGACTGGGTGACTGAACATAAAACAAAAATTTTCACCGACTTTTCCAAAAAAAAAAAAAAAGAAAAAAAAAAAGAAAAAGAAAAAAAATAATAATAATTGATTATTTAAAAGCATTACTTATGACACAACATTTGGATAGTTTAATGTCTGGGAAAAATTTGGGACCATAAAAACACTCCACTAACAGCCAAAACATCCGATCAACCACAAAAAAAGCCCTAATCAACATTCTATCAACAAGCTAGAAAACCGTAACAATTAGCAACATACACAGCTTCACAGCATGCACCTTAACAACTGCATAGTAAATGCCCTAGCAACCACTGATAAGACCCTAGCTACCAGGTGTTGAGTTTTGTCCTATAAAGTATATTTTGTTGAAAAATGAATGTCATTTAGCTGCCTTTCCTGTCTAACTGACCTCTCCTTCACTCTGCTCCTGGTTAAACAAATGGAACGAGCTCCGTCTTAAGTGCTAAAAGAGGGTGATTAAGCTGGGGGACAAGCGTTTCCTTTGGCCTGTGCATTATATCCTCTTTAGTGGAGGTGAGTAAACACCCCACGGCCCGCCTGCCCACTGATCCTGCCCATTTCCCTGCACTGAGTCTATAAGAGCTGCTGAGAAGGGTGGACATCCGTGACCTTGCCACACTGAAGGAGCACAGCATGAATGCAGGCTGTATACTAAACACTTTCTTCACACGCTACCTTCTAGAAAGAAAGAAAGAAAGAAAGAAAGAAAGAAAGAAAGAAAGAAAGAAAGAAAGAAAGAAAGAAAGAAAGAACAAATGTATTAAATTGTACTGTACTCATGCTCATCGCTCATCAACAAGGTAAAAATAATACAATTAGAACAATTCAGAAATTATGCAAAATATGCATTTTTATCATCTTCGTAATAAGCGATTTAGATTTTTTGACACCTTAAACTAACCCCAAACCTAAACCTACCCAATTTATAGCTAATTTAAAAGGATATTATAAATGATAAATACACAGGAAAATAAACATTTTAGTATCAATAAAGCATATTTTTATAGTCACTAATCCCATGCCTACCTCATATCTCTGTACAGAATAAGAGAGACAGATAAATGCAATTACAATTTTTTTTTTAATGTCAAAGCAGTACCAAGTAATCCGAATGACGAAATGTCGCAGCCGTAGTCCTCTCTAGCGTAATACAGTAGGTTACTAGGTTTGTGAGGTGCAGAGCAGAATTTAAATTGTAAATTGCTAAAAATATATTCCAGATTATTTTCTCGATCATTCACCAGAAACACGGCATGTCACAATCTGTGATGATGCAGGCGAGAACTAATGAGCGTTTGATTTTCCTCCCGTAAAACTTGTTGCTTGAAGTGACAACATTTGAAATTGTAAAGAGTGTGTGATCAGCGCAGGCTTTGATGTTTACGGGCACTTAGTAAAACACAATCAAATATTTTAACTAAAACTTGCAGTCTATCAGTCTTGTAATGTCAGTCAATGGGCTTCATGGCTTTGAGAGGTAAAAAAAACAACAACACACAGACAAAACCAAATGAAACCCTGTGACTACACATCATTGCGTTGGATCTGAAATAAAAATAAAAAATAGATATAAATACTCTTCAGTTTCTTACACAGACCGATTGTTTTGTATCATAAGACTTCATTGTATCATCACGAGCCACAGGGTTTAATTTGGTTTTGTGTGTTTTTTTTGGGGTTTTTTTTGTCTCAAAGCCGTGGAGCCCATTGACTGCAATAACAAGAGTGATAGACTGCCACGGTTTAAGTTAAAAATTGTTGTTTGTGTTCTACTGAAGAAACAAAGAGTGGGAGTAAGCAGATAAACATATTTTCATTTTTGGGTGAACTATCCCTTGAAGACCCTTTAAGGTCCAGGGTAAGGTATAAGGTAATTGATATGACAACTAAAAGTAAAAACAACAATAAAATTAATAAAATCAAGGGGATAATTTCAATTTCAATAAACTGCCAGTACGGCAGTTTTTTAGAACCACATTGTACATAAAATACATAATAATCATAACGAGATCACATTGAGTTACTTGTAACTGCAATAATAGCCACAATGTTTGTTTTCTGTCAATGTATCCTAGACCTTGAGGGAAAAAACTAAATCCAATGTGTGTTTTCTGGCAATGTAACCTAGACCTCGAGAAACAAAACAAATGTTTGTTTTGTAAGTGTAACCTAGACCTAGAGGGAAAAACAAAACAAAATCCAATATTTGTTTTATATCAATGTAACCTAGACCGAGGGGGACAAAAAAAAAAAAAAAAAATGTTTGTTTTCTGTCATATTACCAAGACCTCAAGGGACAAAACAAAACTAGAAAGAAAGAAAGATTTTTGCTTGTAAATGTAAATGACAAGGGTAAAAACAACACACACACACACACACACACACACACACACACAAAATGCTTAAACTCCTTATACTGTCTGATTAAATGAACTGCAAATGCCATTTCATGTCTTTAATCCAGCTAAATTCCCAGAGGGCTGTGATTTATCTGATGGCATGTCTCATGATTTTCTGAAGAATATTAATTGAATAATGTTAATGTTAATGATCAACTAAACGAGCTATGAAAGCTGATCTGATTTGTCCTCTTCTCCCAGTGCCTGCAGCTGCACGAGTGCCGCCCATAGCAGCAGGTGTCTCCTAATGACGGACTGAAGACTCTCTTCCACCCACTGCTCGATATTTATGAATGCTTTAAACTCAGTAATAAATGAAAGGCAGGACTTAAAAGACATTTTGGATCCCCTGGTGACTAGTATAATTTTTTTATTTTATTTTAAAGAGAGGTTCAACGAGGTGCAGAGAAATCCGAGCCGGTTAGAGGACGCAGAGGGCTGGAAATAAGAGGACGGGAAAAGTGTCTGGACTCTGGTTTTGTCATTATAGGCGAAAATAGCCTTTTTTTCTGGCTGGAATTTATGAGTCAACTGGTTTTGGAGTTCACTGTATGATCATAGATTTGGAATGTGTCACACACAGTTAATGGGAAATGCATTTTGGATGCCCACAAGTGCAGGCTAGCAGCAAACTTGAGTCACTGGTGAAGTTAAAGTAGGGCATCTGAAGTCTAGGTTTAAACAGTGAATTTAAGCTTCAAACATTGAGAATCATGTACTGAAAAAATTAGATTATCTAATCAGACACTATTTCCAATTCATTAAGTGTTTTTTTTTTTTTATTGTTTACTTTGTGGTTTTTGAAGCAGCACTTCTGATATTGCATTTCAAAGAACCCCTGAAACCAGAATGTTTCTGATGGGTTTCAAACGTAGTCAGCCAGAACCAGATGGAAATAACTGTAGAAAGGAGAGCAGCATCCTCCAGCCGTGCAGCGTTGTGCATCGCGCTGACTAATTTTAATCAAGACTTACAGAATCACCAATCAGACGTGCCACAATTTTTCAATCCGAGCCATAAAGAGGCTGGTCAAAGGTCTCATTAAGGAAATTACAGAGTGACTCACGTTGTCAGCACCCTTTACCCTCATACATGAGGTATTGAAGAACCAAACTGTAATTATGGTGTGTTTTTTTTTTTTTTTTTTTCGTCCTCTCACACAAGTGTCTCTCCGCTCAGATTTGATGCTGTCTGATGAATATAATTAGATGGACAAACTCTTACAAGAGAAAGGCTGGCGCTCAAGTGAATTCTTGATGAGAAAAACTGAAAGTGATGTGTTTATTACTGAGCCACTTTATACACAACATAAACACTGGAAAGTGATGGGTTAGATTATAAAGTATAATGCCGCCAGGTGGATGAATATACATTAACAAAACAAAACAAAACAAAAAGAAAAACACTTTTTAGCTGGTTGGACAAATAACTAGTTGTATTGCCCTTCCGGTAACACGTGTTTACAACAGCACACTCCTGCAGGTCTCGATAGCACTGCCATCCCCAAACACCCTGCATGCTGTCACCCACCTCAAACCGCAGCCACGTTACAGGGCCAGAGGGCTTTTAATCACATTCCCACACTCCCTGGCAAATTACAGCCTCGTGATTGCAATCGATAATCCGATAGAAGCCACTAGACGTTGCCGTAAGGGACTGAGGACAAATGCCCATCAGAGCCGAAAAGCAGCAGGGGACATTGTGAAAAGCAGGGGGTCTTGTAATGCATGAAAACACACACTGTGTCGTTCACTCCTATTCTGCTTTTGAATATTATTACCCGAGGGCTCGATCTTAACACAAGCAGAATTTCTCATTTTGACAGGTATGTAAAATAAAAAAGGGAACAAGAGAGATGGAGAAATGGAAAATTAGACAACTGCATTAATTCAGTTGACATACGGATGGAATGAAGAGAAAGGGAGAGCGAACGAGCAAGGGCGAGATTGCATGTTAGAAAAAAGTTTGATGACAGGCAGTATGAGATGAAATTGGAGAAAAAGAAGAGTAATGGATAGCAGGGACTCTCTAGAACTTCAGTCTATCTGTCATTTTTTGACAAAATGTTCAGCTCGCATCCATTTCTCTTTATCTCTCATTTCATTGACTGTGTTTTCTGCTCTCTCTTGCGTCTTTACTCCATTTGTCTTTTTGCACGCTCCAAAAAAGTTCTGTCATCCATTGGTCATCTTTCCTCATCCAACCGTTCTGCACTCCTGCTGACCTGAATGCTTTAAAAAACAACATCTTCAAAAGGGATAGCAACCACAAAAATTGTTATTCTGTCATCATTTACTTATCGTTACAAACTCAAATTACTTTCTTCCAAGAAACACAAAAGGGAGGATATACAAAACAAAAAGCTTGCCCTTTTCCATGCAATTACAATGAATGACAATTTATACAAAACCAACTGAATTAAAAATAATAGTAATGATAATAATAATAATAATAATAATAGTAATAATAATAATAATAATAATAATAATAATAAAGTAAATATTTTAAATTAAATACATTTAGAATCTTTAAAAGAAAAAAAAATACCACTTGACATTCTACTACTACTATTCGTAGTAACATGTTATTATTATTATTATTATTATTATTATTTTATAAGACAAATATTTATGATTAGTAACTTTTACATAATACAAAAAATGTTTTATTTTAATTTACAATACTTTTTTAAATACTAATATAGTGGGACTAGTACATTATTATTACAATTTTTGAATGATTTTAAATATATTTAAATGAATAATATAATACAATATTTAATTTATAATACTTTATCATTCTTTATAATAATAATAATAATAATAATAATAATAATAATAATAATAATAATAATAATAATAATAATACAACAATAGTGTTATTTATATTTTTTTAAATGTTCAAAAATAAAGATTATAATAACAGCACAGTAATAATAATAATAATAATAATAATAATAATAATAATAATAATAATAATAATAATAGCGTAAAAAGTTACATTAATAATAATAATTAATGTTAACATTGTTTAAAAAGAACCAAACATAATCACCCAGTTTACTTTTTGGTCCAGTTCAATATAACATATAACTAATA
Organism: Carassius gibelio; assembly: GCF_023724105.1. Classification (NCBI taxonomy): domain Eukaryota; kingdom Metazoa; phylum Chordata; class Actinopteri; order Cypriniformes; family Cyprinidae; genus Carassius; species Carassius gibelio. The sequence goes on along the minus strand of NC_068407.1, from coordinate 4,388,351 downwards.
TAACAAACAAAATGAAATCTAATTCTTAATCTCCTCTCTCTCTGTCTCTCTCTCTCTCTCTCTCTCTCTCTATAAATATCTTCTTTCCTTGTCATGGGCCTGTTTGCACAGCTGATCACTTTTAATCTGAGATAATGACAGTACAAACACTTTCCCATATGCGCCATTTTTCTAGAGTCACCTGTCATTTCTCTCTGCAGTGGACGTCTTTAAATATGCCTCTGTTTGCCACGGCTAAACATTCATTCACCTCCCAGGGCTGCACTGCTTTCCTGACACTGGGCCAAACGCTGAGCCACCCGCGGGAAACAGAGCAGTGTGTGAGCATGACGGCCCTACAATCACACTGGGTTTAATTGCCCATGTAAAATAAGATCTGACTGCATGTCAAATGCACAGTCTGTGCAAGAGACCATTTCATCTGCAGACAAAATACAATATTGTAATGTTCTATTCTGAAGCCATCTAAGAACAACGATCTGTGTTGTGGGCAAAGACCAAATCACATATTCTGTTGGATTTTGTTGCACAGCTCTCTTCTTTGGGAGCTGATATTCAAAAACTAATGGGAACAGCTATCAGATGTAGCTTGCTAACTCTCTAACTCAAAGGGGATCCCTGTGAATTTTTCATTGGAGGTTCCCAGCTAACCTTGTGTGGAAAAACTAACTGGGAATAACAGTAAGATGTCAGTGCAATGTTTTACGGCGTATTCAGTGTATATCATATTAGTGTCATATCTTCATTTTAAGCCGAGCGCAGTGTCTGGTTTACCTCTGTGGGCGTCAGAAAATTAAAATTTACTGTGATAGAAAGACTTGTGATACATGAGGAAATGGACAGGCTTCTTTCAGCACATTGTTGTAAATGCATTTTTCATTTGGGCATTTCAGCTTAGGTAGCAAGGCCAGGAGCGGGAGGAAGTGAGTGAAGTCGTCCTCATAACCAGATGAACTGAAAGATTCTTGGCTGACAGATAAGAGAAAAAAAGGCATCAGAGGAAAAAAAAAAAAAAAAAACATCAACTTGCAATGCCAATTGTACCATAGATAAGAGCAAACACAAGGACACTAATGCTGATTTTGTGAGAGAATCGCTGATTTGTCGCCAACGCCAGTGAAATATTTGGCATGCTAAATATCTGAACCTGTGTGAAATTAATTCTGACTTAAACATAAATTGGCGATGACCTGCAGCCAATGAGAGAGCAAGATGCAGGGCAGCGGGAAGTTTGGGGAGGCCTTTTTTAGTGCATTAGAAATACAATATAAAAATATCTGTTTAAATTATGTTAAGTCTTAAAGTTCTTCATAATTAAGGACTCAGCCACTTGAGTGACAGGTGGATTGCCAATGTTGTCACCGCCGTCGTGCTAGGTGGGCGTGGTTTCAGCATTTTCGATTATCCGGGAGGGACACTCGGTGACGCGCTGCCAAAATGCCCACTTTTGGCTTAAAAAAAAAGCTTTTTGGAAACCAATGGGTGACATCACAAACACTACATCCATGTTTTCATACAGTCTATGGTTTCATTGCTAAGGTTCTAATTTCTCTAAAAGAGAAATGTAATGTGGTGTGCAGTTCAATGAAGTGTGTGAAACACCCTGCTGTTCTAAACGCTGCGTCTGCATTTTCTCTTTTCTCGTGAGACTTCGCAAATGTATTACATATTGATCTTTACCCTGGTAGGTATATATTTTTTGAGCTCTTTTTCAAGAGAGAAGACTAACTCGGTTTATACTCAACGTCACTGGAAATTAAAACGAAGGATGTGAGTGAAGGTGAAATGTAACTTGTCCAGTTCATAGAAAATAAATCCCATAGGATTCGCACCAGCCCTAAAGAAACCATTCTGAATTTGTAAGTTTCGGGCCATCTTCCCACAGAGTGAGAGATACGATCAGCCGTGTCTCCCATGATAAAAGACACCCCGGTTTCCAATCTCATCCATGCTAACTGTAAATGAAATATTCAACTTTGCATATATACGGGACATTAGCAGCCAACCTTGCCACTTTTCAATCAGACCTGGGGCAGGACGAGCGAGTCGAGGGATCAGCTAACAGCCGTGAGGGAATCCTGGTAGAGCTGTCGTCTCAGCCGGTGTAGATCTAATACCCCCCGAGTTGAATTACAGCTCACACAAAACAGACCAGAGTGCAAAACACACAGAAATACAGGGATAAAGAAGCAACACAACCATGCAAGTGAACTGAAGTGAATCACTGAGACTCTTCTATTCAATTTAACACTACTGCAAGAGCTAGTCTGTTCTCAAACTAGGGTAACAAAATATGGTTGTGCTATATTAGCGCTTCTAATATTACAGATTATTTAAATTACTTTTTTTATATCTGCTAATGTAACACTTGAGCATAAACGTGTATATGACATCCTATAATGATAAAAATCCACCTGCTCCATTTTTTAGTCCCCATAAATCATAAGCAGTGTCTCAGAACAAGCCGTTTGCAGAATCTGTCAAATGTGACATATTTTACAGGGCCCCCCATGACTGTTGACTGACACTGCAGAGATCCCACCCTGAGTGAGGAAAAATTATTAATTCAAGAGTACTTTCTGTATTATTTTATTGTTATTATCGGCATAGACAGCAGTAGGTACTGTATATTACAGTGCTTTCACTTAATACACGGACTATGAGCATGCATTTTTTTTTTTTTCAGCTGTTTACCTTCACAGACATAAATGACCATGTTTGTCTAACTTATGTGTGTTTTTAAAATAAACATTTGTGTATTGGATAATAAGACATGAAAGAGAACTTAGTTTAGTATTTTTAGTAGTTGTACCATGCCAGGTTAGTAGATGGCGTTGGACTAAACCAAACATTAAGACACATATGGGGCCAGATTTACTAAACACACGTGCTGCGTGACAGCTGCTTTCTATGCGTGTGTTTCAATTGTGTGTGCCCAGAAAACAATATGTCAGGAGTTTAAACTGATATGGTATAAAATGTATGATTTCAGTGTGATAGACATGATAATCAAAATCAAACTGTATTTTTTTTTTGTTCTGGCAGATTATCTAGGTACAAGATTTAAAAGCACAGCCCTTTTCTGGAAAAGGTGGCAGGAAGCAGCAGCTCATTTGCATTTAAAGAGACATTCACAATTACATTAATTCTATTTAGATATTTAAGACCTCACTGGTTGCATTGATGTGAACAATAATCTACTAAATGTTTGTTCGCTGGTTCACGCCTCATAGTAGCATTGTGATCAAATTTCCAACTCAGGCAGCTTTTAGTAGCTACATGCTTTGTTATACCCGAGAGTGTGTGTTTATGACCAAAAGGATCTCTGGGTGCCAAGTTCAATTTAATGAGCTTCACCAGTTGTTGTGCCTTGAGCCTCATAAAACATTTCATTCAATTTCCATCCGTCTGTTGCCCCTCTTTCATTTTTCAGACATGTGGAAGGCCACGATAGATGAGATGGTAGGTTAACCCTCATATTAAGAGATGCATTACACTTCTCAAAAAAATACACTTTACATTAAAGCATTGGTTTGATACTTATTATAATCTTATGCGAACTGATCATAAACTAAGTTTCAGCATTTCAGCATATACTGTCTTCCACAACAAAGAGTAAAGTTTTAGTATTTTTAATCAGATTAATCAGATTTTGCCCACATAACGGTAGCTAAAGCTAGCAAAACCTTAACAGCCTGGTTTCCACAAACAGAACTGACACTGACCAATCGTAGACATTAGTTATATTGGTGCATGGTTGACACATTTCAAAACATGCTAGAATGAAAATTTTAAACAAACAGACATACTACAGTATATGCATAAACGCACAAGGATTTTAACGTAAAACAGGCCTAGCCCTTTTGCCTGGCTTTGAATGACACGCAAATGTTCAAGTGGTCTTCATTAGCGTTCAGCTCAGCCTTCTTACAAGTGTTTTCGCCAATAAGAAAATGGAGATTTACGAGTAATGGTGCGGAAATTCACTGGCAGTCATGCTCTCTCTACTGCTCGGAGCACGACGCGACCACATCAGAACACATGGAGCTGTTGAGGAGAAGACGAGACTTCCATTTCAGTCAGATTGATATATTAAACAATTATTGAATATGCCACCAAATAAAAGTCTCTGACAAACAGGCCTGTGTAAATCTTTGGGCCCGCTCTGTTAAATTATGTATGCATTTATGAATAATTCAGGACGTTGTGCGAACAAATAAATAAATAAAGTGTTGAAACAATCAGAAATGAAAACAAATATGTTCTTGTCACTGCTTTGGCTGATCCTATTGTTTTGATGACGAGAAACTCTGAAGCTGTTCTGGAAATCTAAATGGCCGAGTCGATACAAATCCGCTTGGCTGTCAGTCACAATTACATTTGAGGGTTATTTTGATGATCACATTGTGAGCCTCTCTGAAAGTTTGATGGATTGTGAGCTGCTTAGCTGATGTGGAGTAATAATGTGATTGACAGTCGGGGAGAATGATGTTGGTATGAAGCACACGCGCACACACAAACAGAAACCATACTAAACTACTCAGTACGTCGTAATCAGTGGCAGCTTATTCTTTCCAAAAGTGGGAAAGCAATGGAAAATGATCTGGTCTATTCACATCTGCAATGCTGCTTCCAAAAGTAGCTTCAACTAAACCAATCTCACAACTGTATCAGCATAACAAAAGGCTAAATAACTATGAGTAAACAAAATGTGTTAACCTCTAACTGTGTCTACATCACCGAACACTCAATGTGACTTAATAATAGTGGTGTTTTAAATTGCCAACACTGTCAGTCACAGTGACTAGCTATAATAAAAAAAGTACTCTAGCACGCTACTCTCACTATTGCAGTGCAGTGTACAGGATGTAATTTGTAAACCCTTCTAGAATTTTCTGTATGCATAAACACCTAGCTGACCCACTACATTTGTCAAAATGAACAGCATGCAATAGAACTTACCATGTTGAATGATCTATCCCACAGTGCAACGCATTCAGATTTTTCATTCCCAACTATATCCATTATTTGAGCACACTTCCATGTTTTTACAGAAACTTACTGAAAAAAAAAAAACTTTTATTTTCAAGAGAATAAGTGGATACCATTTACAGAATTAAACACTGTGATAAGATCATGTGGCGTTTTCGTCACATCATGTGATAATGTACTATATATATATATATATATATATATATATATATATATATAGAGAGAGAGAGAGAGAGAGAGAGAGAGAGAGAGAGAGAGAGAGAGAGAGAGAGAGAGAGAGAGATTTTATATTTATGAGTACACATAAATATATGCATCATGTGAAATAGAAAAATTGAGTAATAGCTACATAAAAAATCAGCTTTGTCATCACAGGAATAACATGACATTTCAAAATATATTAAAGTAGAAAATAAAGTTACTGTAATTTGTAAAAACATTTCACAATATTACTGTTTTTGCTGTATTCTTATTCAAATAAATGAAGCTTGTGTGAAAAAAAAAAATCTTTTGGCCTCCAAACTTTTGAATGAATGTGTATATTTTGCTCATACAAGACATGGATATAAATATATAATTCCCACATTTCCTTTTGTTTTCCGTGCAGCCCTGAATCAGTCGCCATTTATTATAATCATGTCATGTCTTAACCATATTCAAACCTCTGCGCCGCTGTGTTTGCTACTCATACGTTTAAATTCAAGTTGAAATCCTCATACATTCATGCCTTGTCCTTCGAATCAGTCTTCTCTTTGATGTATCACATTGCCTGAATCTTTCACCTTCCATTGTTGCCTTTTCATCATTTTGTACTTTTTTTTATATATCTTTTCTCTCTCTCATGCTACTTCTCAAAGCTCAGTGCTTCTCCCGGGGGACTGTTTTCCAGCGAAAGACGGATTACTGAAACATTTGTTACCCGACTAAAGTCTCTTTTCTTCTCCCACTGGTAATGTTCAATTGCACCATGATCAGGCGGGCACTCGGGGCCATCCAACTGGGACCACAAACAGTGCAAGGATTGCAGTTTCCTCTCGTCTTCTGCTCTAAATCACTTCACCTATACTAGCACTTAAATCCGCTATTAGTGCTGTAAACGAATACAGTCTCGGTTCAGCCCTAAGACGATTATGGTTAAAGGCCCGGTGTAAAATTTTATTTCATCACCGGCACAGTTATTTCCAAAAGTCTCACATCAACATTTACTCGACACAGCTGAGTAATTGCTCGGGCTGGCATTCACCTGCACACGTGCATGGAGACTAAACCCTCTGCAAGGAGATAAAACGGTGCGATAAAGTGAGACCCTTACACTAAATGTGATGTCTCTGTGGAGTAGTAGAGTTTTATAATGAATCTTTTAAGCAAATGAACCATCCTTTGACTTCTGAAACATGTGACTTCTTTGATAGCTTTTTCATGCTTTCAAAGACTGAGCAAATATTGCGAAAGTATGAGCATGTCATTGAATGCATTATCTTACTGAAATAAAAGTGGTATGAAAAGGAACTGAATAAATAAAGCATGAATGATGCCCTGCTGACTAACTGAACTTACTGGAGGAAAAATAATAGATAAGTCTCTTAGAAGAACACTTTGTGAACGACTCAAGCGAGTTGAGTTGAGTGAATGATATGACAACTCAAATGATTACTGGTCTGGCTCTAACACATAGTATAATGATTAGTATAATGATACATAAATATAATATATATGTGTATGTATGTATGCATATTAGCCTTTGTGGACTCTCTGATCTCTACAACAATTGCTCTATAACAACTGCTGGTCTCTGAGGACTCCAGCACACAGCAAGCAGAACGGAATAAACGAGAGAGAGGCATGTTTTTAATTTGCACAGGTGTGCTGAATGGAATAGATGTGGTGAACACGGTCCAATGGTGTTTTACATATAGATTGAATTAAAGAGAAGTTCTGCCCTTCATTAGTGTCCTTTATGTTAATACAGGTAGCACATGCTCAGCAGAGGGTGTCTGAGAAAAAGAGTGAATGTGTGCGCGCATGTGCTGGCGTCCAGACACACTGGCAGCGAAAGGCTTAACAAAAGACTGACAGCAATGGGAGAGAATGATAACAGCTGTAGAGAGGGCGCAAGAGCAAACAGGTGTGAACAAAGGACAGAAAAGGCAGCTGTGAGAGACAGACACAGTAAAAGACGTATAGTAAATCCCAGGGAGTAAAAGAACAGAGCAGGACAATAGAAAGCTCTCCTCAGAAACTTGGACAGCTCAGGCTAAAGAGAAATAGGGAGAAACTAAGTGCATGTGTTTTAAAGGGATAGTTCATCCAAGAAAGAAAATTATGTCATACTCATTTCAACTTTAGCTTCAAAAATTCACCTTTTTTGTTCAATATATAGAAGAAAGTCAAACAGGCTTCGAAAAAAATAATTTTAGTTTTGGGGTGTTTTTTTTTTTTTTTTTTTTTTCTAAGGTGGCTGAAAAGTGAAGCTAAATTCTGTGTGCTGAAATACTTTTCGGGTCATTAGAGAAAGAAACCAGAAGAGGTAACAAGAGAAAAGTGAGAAAAGAAAGAGAAAGAAAAAAAATGCAGACTGTTTCTTTGTAAAAGTGATAGTTATTCTGGTTTTGTGACCCCATAGCTGTTACATATATGTATTGATTATTTATTGATTACATCAAATTAGGCAAATTTGTGAAAAATACATATTTACGTTTTCATTTTTATTTTATTCACAGAAATAGATTAAAAAGCCTGAAAAAAAAAATTGTCAGAATTCATCAAGAATCAAAAAATAATCTAAAATAAAATCTATATTTTTCATTGAAATAAAAATATAAATAAATAAAGACTATATTCTTACTATTCACACAAAGGTCAATATTAAATCATTATAATATGTAGTAAAATAGCATTTTTGTGTGTGTTTCTTACCATTATCATTGTTGAAAATATCATGGCTTGAGATTTTTGTGGGTACTGTGGTATTTATTATTATGTATTTTTTGTGTGTGATTTGAATAGATTTTGATGAAAAGAAAGAAGAAAGTTAGAACAGTATTTATTTGAAATGCAGAACTCATGTAACATTATCCATTTCTTTCCTCAATCTAATTTAATGCATCCTTCTTGAATAAAAATGATTCATTTGTTTGATGTTAATTTGTAACAACATTTTGTAAAAAATGTTTTATTGACAGTATGTACTGTATGTATATATATTACAGCAGAATTACTCTCCTTTTTTGTATGTGAAGCTCTCTCTATTAAATTAATAAGTAGATTTCAGAAATTATGATACATTATATTTCCAGCAGGTGGGAATGGCCAGTGCAGAATTAGCAATGGTATCCTGGTTCACAGGGTACTGTCAGAGCATGGGTGTAGGATTACAAAAAGGGGTCACACCACCCTAACCTTGGCCCCAGTCCACAGTTAAAGCAAAGCACATCTCTGCACCCAACAATACCCACTTGTCTCGGTTCCCTCCAAAACCTACAGCTCATTATCTCCCTCAATTACTCTCATTTTCATGTTTGTGCCATGCATATGCATTCTGAACACCAGACCTAACCTATCTCTTCCTCTGCTTTCTCCACGAGTGGCATCTCATCTCTGGCCAAGCATATACTAAATACTGCCAAGAAGCTTCAATCAGGGATGAGACATAGAACATAAGCAGATGTTGGCATCTACACATATCCCCTACTCACATCCAATTAAGTAAACATAAAGACGGAATCAGAGACACCATAAGCTCTTCTAAATTTCCATGGCCACAAACTTGGCTCATATACAATATACATTTAAGAAACAAATAGGTCCTGGAAGCTCATTGGTCGATACATTGATACAGATATATATATTTATATATAGCAATCAATACTGCTTGTGACAAATTACACAAAACTGACATTTCATTTAGAAGTTAATAATCATTATAATGAGGAAAAAAGTTTATTAGTTCTATAACTAATTTATTTCTTCATGCATTAATTTATTTGTATTTGTAAGTAAGCCAACCAAATCAGCTGCAAAAAAAGTAAAAGTGGAGAATGTTTTTTTTTTTTTTTTGAACAGATTGTAGAAACACATTTTTTTCATGTGTCAAAATGGCAGGGCCAAAATCAGCCATGCCTAACGGCTGTGTGTGGCAGAACTCTGGCAGGACTAATGTTACAGCCGCTGATTTATGCTACTAATTGACTGAACTGAATAAGTCAGTGGTGGTTAAAACATTTGAGCCCTGATATCTATAATTAACATCAGTCTAATTCAGAATCTTGTTTTCTGAACATGTTTAGTTTTTCGTTTTCATAAATGTTTAATATAACGTTCACATATCAACAAAGCTGTTTACTTTTCAAGTAAATGAACCTATTAAATGTTTAATACAAATCTTATAATAATCCATACTACATAGATGAATCACAATCAGGAATTATAAATATATTTTTTATTTTTTTTATTCCTTTCCACATCGCTATCCTATTGTACCATTATAAGCCCACTGGGGTCAAGTCTATAATTGATTGGAGCAGGGCCAAGGCGATGCTAAGTTGAGCTTTTCTTCAAAGTCACAAAGTGACCTCTGCTAAGTTGCCCACTTCTGAAATTTCAATAAGAAGCTCTTTGAAATGCTTTGAGGATCTGACCTTGTCTACCTGAAAAAATGCAATACTGCTGTGGAGAGTCTGTCACTGCTTTAAAGGGACAGTTCAACCAAAAACACAAATCATTTAGTCTCCGCACAGCATTTCGCACTGAGTGAATTGCAACTCAGTTCCAATACATAGAATACAAAACCAAATATTTTCAACACACTGGTCTCCTTTCTTTTTTTTCTTTTCTTTTTTTTTCATTGCAATCAAAAAAAAGAAAAACAGAAAGGAAGAGTAGAACAGATTTCAAGCTTCCAAAACATCATACAAGTAATCTATGTGCCGCATTCTAAATCTTCTGAAGCCATATGGTAGCTTTGTGTTAGTCCATTTTTGGACAAGCTGTTATTTTAAGCCACAATGCAAGGTCAAAAAGGTACACAAACATAAAATCCACTGGTTAACAGACATATGTCACCAATTTCATCGGCATGACAAACAAATTAAGTGTCTGTCATCGTGCGTCCTTCCAATTTGTAACATATTACATTCTGATTAGGCACGGCCTGTGTTCTGCTAGTTCTCTTTTCATTTTACCAGTGCAATAATGCTTTCAGAGTCAATGCACACAGTTTTATTTTGAAATTGATTCAAAAAATGTCTGAAATATGTCACAGTCTCTTCTGAGCTGATGATGGTGTCTTTGAAGTGCTTAACGAACGCCTCATGAAAGCTTTTAGAAGTAGCGACAACAGTATCTGATTGATGTTTTATTTGTCCTATATTTCTAGGACAGATGAGCACATCAAGAGAGAGAAAGAGAGGGAGAGAGAGAGAGAGAAAGAGAGAGAGAGAGAGACAGATCAAAAAAAAAAATCATTTTATTTTCTTATTGTAGTCTAATAAAACCTTTTAATTAAACCAGTTCCATTAGACAGACTTCAGAATGATGAATCTATGTATTTTGCACATGTTCAAAAATTCATATCGTCTTGGCTTCAGTGCTCCACTTGCATATGGCGTTTAACCTGAGAGAAATATTAAATGAGATTGTGATTATGAAAACAACTGCCTGCGGCTCGGCTGAAACAAACCAAACAAATTAGCATATTAGTCAATAGGGCTTTTAAACACAATAACTTACTAATGGAAACCAATTTGATGTAAATAGATAGAATATATTAGTTTAATTAATAGTCTTGATGGATTATGTACTAATTTACAAACACATGTATCCTTTATGATTGTAAGTGCATGCATTTTCAAATTAAATATTTATAGTCAACATGAAATCAAAATTGTCTATTTACTTCCATGTATGATTAATCATTTTTTTTAATCATTTTTTCTTCACTAAAATGCTTTTAATTTTGCATTCTGATCACAATCCAATCAACTCTCAGTTCATAAAATAAAGTCTCAGCTAGCCATTTTTATGAGTAAATATCTAGTTTCACTGTGAAATGTATAGTAAAATAAGTCAGAACTTTAATAAAACATTTAGAAGGGTCAGATTTATTACATTTGTCTTCACCAACTACATTATAAACTTCAAAACAAACAAGTTAGTTTAAACTGCACAGAAAATCTGCCCAAGACGTTCACACATACACAATATCATCCCACAACCCTGCCTGAAACCATATTGCTCTGTTCTCTCGAGTAACTAAGGCCTTGGGAGAATCAATCTTATTTGAAAGAAGAAAAAGAATGAAAACGCATAAGAGGACAGGAAACATCTGTGTCAAAGTGCGAGGCCCTGAACACACGGGGCCAAAGCGGGACTTCAGATTTCCATCTGGTTTCAGTCACAGACAGAAAACGGGAGGGATAAGAAGAAGCATAGCCCAGTTTACACAGATACTCTGAGGAGAAGCGTCCCTTCAAGGGTATCAGGTGACAGAACAGTAGGTTGAAATGAAGTTACTCCTGGCCTCCCATTGGGAGGGCTTGAAAGCAAGTCGGGCATTGGGACGGAGAGGGAAAGAGGTCACCGCATATGTTTTCACTTTAGAGAAAGCGACTGGTCAGACGCCAACAGAAGACGCTGAAGATGTGGAGGAAGTTTCAGCCAGTTGGATGGGATGTTTAACAGGAACGGGGTCCCAGAGAGAGCGAGGTGATGACTGGCGGTTTGTGACGGGGCTGAGAACTTCTGTGCAGCCACAGCTGCCGTTGGAGACTCAGCTGTTGACAGAAGAAGCTTAGCCTGGAGGAATCACAGAAAAGCCCGTCTATGAAGAATCATAAGTGATCGTTGAATAATAAAATAAAAAAGCCCTCGTGGCTTCAATGACAAAACAAATAACCCTTTTATTCTGTTGTTCTATTGTTCATTTCAAAAAGGGCCCTTAACAAAAAATGCATTGCTTTTGCCAAGAACTGGGATTCATGGTCATTTATTACAACAAATAAAATATTTTAACTATTTGTTAGATTTAGGGAGCCTTGACCTGTGCCCTTTAAACATCTATTCACATGTTGTGTAGCAGCTCATAATAGAGAAGCAGGGAATAGGCAGCAGGGAATAAGCAGAAAAATAAACTTTCAGGATCCATATTGGCAGAACAATTCACAATTATTATATATATTTTTTTTTAAAGTCGTCTATGCTCTTATGCTTTGTTTAAAATACAGCAAAATAGTAATATTATGAAATAATATTCAAATTTCAGAGAAATCCTTATTATTTTAATTAGTGCTGTCAGATGATAATTACGATTAGTCACATCCAAAACAAAGTTTGTTTACATAATATATGTGTGCATTGTGTATATTTATTATGCACATATAAATACACACACAGAATATATTTTAAAATATTTGCAGGTAAATATTTAGATTCATATAATTTATATAATATATAAATATAATATATATAAAAGTAACATATTTTTCTTAAGTATATACATGCATGTGTGTTTTTATATATTCATAATACATTTACACAGTACACTCACACATATTATGTAAACAAAAACTTTTATTTTTGATGTGATTAATCTCAATTAATTGTTAAACAGCACACATTTTAATATAAGCTACAGTTTGTAAGTTTTGCATATGTTTCACCATCTTGGTTTAAAACCGGGGGTGCGTGTGGTGGTCAGTCACCGCACTGGTGTGAATAATTGATACTGTGTGGATCACACACTATGCTACATCTTGAAATATATGGCACAAATAAGACTTTACAACAGATATTGTCATCTGATAAAGTAAGTAACAAGTCTGTCACTTTTGTTCTGACCAGCTTCGGAAAAAAAAATCATGGTACCAATAGTGATTACATCTAACGATTGTTTTGTTCATATCACATCAAACCATGCAAATGATAATTATTGTTCTCAAACTTATAATGTTAATAACAGCAATATTGCGTGACAATGTGTATGTAACTTGTGTATATTAGCATCTAGATTTCAATTTCTGTACAGTCTATCTTTAATTGTCATACTATTTGATTTTCATATAAATTATTTTAACACAAAGAGCAAACTATTCTTCCTTATAACCTTAAACTGGTTCTAATACTGGTTCAAGTACAAATCCAGTGTAATCCCACGTAGGCTATCTGTACTTAGATGCATATTTAAAACTGGAATATAATATATTTTCTGTCACATGTTTCATAAATACATACACTTTTTCTTATCAGACGCTTTTACCCAAAAGTGACTTACACTGTAAAAAATTTCTTGTTGTTTTTACAAAAACTTTTTGGCAGCTGTGGTTGCCAGAATAATTTTGTAAAAATACAGAAAACTGTAAACACATTTACGTCAAAAACTGTTAATTTTACAATATAAAGCTGTAATTTACAAACAAGAAAATGTGAATATAAACCAGTAAATTCAACAACACACAAAATTAAATCTGTTTTGTACCTTGAAAATACTGACAACCACCATAATAATAAAGATGGTACTGTATAAGAGAAAGCCACATGAAGTATCAAAGCTCATCACAAGTAGCTTCACCACAAGCAGAAGTATATATTAACATATAGAAGGTGCACATTTATGGAAACACAAAACACCATCATGGTAACACACGTGATACTTAAATAATGCAAAAAACTTTCATTAAGCAACAGAAGATGTAACATAAAGCTCAAATGTACATAACTGATAACAAGAACTATTTAAAAACATGATTATTTAAACAAAATACTTTCAAACGTGGAGTGTCACGCAGGGAATTCTGGGAATATCAGTTTACAGTTTTAGACTGTAAATTATACATTGATTTGTTCTTTTTTTACTAATAAAAGCTGTATAATTAACATAATTTTACTGTAAATTTACATTAAATGCTTTGTTAGATCTTTTACAGTTTTTCCCTGTATATAGTACGGGAACTTACTGTTAACCTATTATCAGTTTTTTTCCGTAGCGTTTTTACAAAATTTTACAGTTAAAATTACACTTATTTTTTACAGTGTAGAGTGCATTCAGGCTTTTACCAGTATGTAAAAATTTACATTTTTTACCATGTGTATACCAGTCCAAAGACGTACAAGAGTACAAAGACGAATGGTGGCATTCTTGCATTTCCTGCGAAAACCTACCAATGCCACTCAAATTATTAAACAGTATTACAAGCTTACCGTTGAAAATCAGTAAGATTCAGAGATTATTCTGAACCCTGGCTGGTTAATTGGTGTACATTTAGACATTATATTTACATTTAGTCATTTCGCAGACACTTTTATCCAAAACAACTTACAATTGTGCGATACATTTACATTGTGGACTTGCCCAAAATTTATTTCGGACCATTTGTAAGCAAAAAAAGTATAATTAATATGAATTCATATTAGATTCCTAATTTATAACAGTGATCAAAGTTGAATAAAAAGTCAATTGTGTTTTATTAAATGTCGCCACAGCTGACCTTATGCCATACTTTTCTATGGAATTAAGTTTATTTAGGTTTGTTTGAGCAGTCTGTGCATTTCTAATGCTGTTTGTACAGTGCTTGGAGCAATACTCACACACACACACACACATCTGTAAATTGAGTGTATGCATAAGAAGATGGGAAACAGATCCAGTCCCTGTCAGCTCTGGAAGCCCGTTTTCTATTTGCATCCCAGTTTTCTGATGCAATCCTGCCTTTCTCCAGATCCAAAGAGACACATGCCGTTCACTTGTCATTTTCTGGCCAGGGAGGCATAGAGAAACTTTGCTCTTAAGTAAAGCTAAGATGAATGTCTATGTTCACTCCTTCCTACTGGTCTGTGATGCGTGGCTCTGATTGGATTCAGAAAGTTGGGCTCGCAGAGCCCTGCTGAGACCATAAACTGATGGGACATTAGAAAAGTGGGTCTTTCCTCGTTTGAAGCTTAGATTGGCACTTGGGTTAATGCTTGCTGGAATTCAGCACACATCTCATGTTGATAAGTCGGCGATGGTGATTAATAACTGTCACGGAAGCTCTAGAATGTTCTCGTATACATTTGATCCTGTTTTGCTCTTTAATCCGTCCCCCGAACACTCGTCCTTCATTCTCTTTTCCGTGCTCTGGATTTCTTTTACAGTCTGCGCTCTGATGTCTGGTGACAGATATACCCTCCCCCTCATGTTTCTGACTTTGTATCTACAGACTTGCTTTTCTACATCTTTTCTACATTTCTTCACACCTCATCCTCCCCACCCGGGAACAGCACTGAGGAAGCTACTTTGAAAACTGTAGCTTGTCAAGATACTCAAATATAAAGCAGATAAATTACAGTCAATCTACATTTTGGAAAAATGGTTAGATATAGACATATTTCAACAATCAGTGTATGTTAAATATATGACACAATATACAGGACAATCATCAGAGCGTCAGAAATCACTTGTCAACACAAACCATCTTAATGATTGTCACTTCTTGTCACAATCTACTGTCACAAATGATTGCTGTCAATATATCATACAGGCTGCTTTGGTCAAAATATTCGCATTTACGATGTCTTATTATTCTACTATTCAATGTGACAGCAGCAGTGCTCATGCTTTTACTCATTTATTTTGACTGAAAGATGCCAGTACATGACAGGTCGAAGGCAGTCACAGACCATTGCTCACAGTTAAGACATTTAAAGTAAATATGAATTTCAGAGCAAAACAGGATTTTTAATGACCCAAGACTATTTTTTCACTCTGAAATTGATTGCATGACAAATTCAATTAGCCTTGTGTGTGTAATTTACTTAAAATAACTATAAAATAAAATAATACATCTTAAATTAAATTAAATTAAATTAAATTAAATTAAATTAAATTAAATTAAATTCTATCTATCTATCTATCTATCTATCTATCTATCTATCTATCTATCTATCTTCACACTGATTTCGACAGAAAGTACTCCAAAGCTATGGCATATTTTGGATCATTGGAGTATTCTATATCCTTACACATGCAAACCGACGAAGGCCGCACCCAGTACCTCCACAGACTCTCCGTCTGCCCTTGGTTTGTGGTCAAGTAGCATGACTATATATGGAGAAAGAAATTGCAAGCTTGAGCTCATGTCCCCTTGTAACGTCTCACCGACCGAAGCCTCAAAACCAAGCGAGGCCTAAAACAGCTTGTAAAACCCACTTCCTTACAGAAAAAAAAAATGTGGTTTAGAATCCAAACAATAAATTAAATTTGAGTTCGGGCACATAAAAAAAAAGGGTTTGCTTATCTTTCAGCATATCCAGTAACCATTGATCAATGGCATTTTCAAGGAAAGGTTTACAGATACTACTCATGTGGTAATCTGAACAGAGCACTTTATGTGCAGAAAGTTTAATTTCATTCAAAGAAAGGATGAGATTGCTTATCTGTTGAGAGGAGTTTGCTGCTTTGGGATGTTCTTCCACCTTAAAACTCTCCATTATGATGAATGGACTCATTTAGGTCTGCACCTGGTTGAGTTGTGGTCTGTGTGTTTGTGTGCATTTCCACATCTTTATTTTCAGACCTGGGGCTACAATGAGGCTGGGTGGGCTTAGAATGAGCTCTGGGGTCATGGTGTAGAGCCACATCTGAGAAATTGGGCACAGGAGGAGGGACAAAACCAATCTCCTCCATATGGTTGGATTTAAGAGCTCGCCGGGAGGTTGTAAGCCTTTCTTCAACCTCCGAATCAACCTCGGCTGTGTTTTGTGAAGAGTTGTCCGAAGCAGCCACCTATGGAAAATCCGCTTTGTGGCTCGCTGCTGTAAATGAGGCCTTGGGTTATTCGGGCGGCCACAGACATCAGCGCTGCCACAGCATGACCAGAACCGACTTAACTTGGCCACATTCCCGATTTAGCTTCCATAATACTCAGAGTTATTTTCCTTGGTACAGTCCACCTGGAATTGTTCATGCAAGACATAAGCTAGCACGCTAACGGCACGCAGATTGTGATTTCCCCATAAAGTCTTTATAACAACACCTGTTCTACATCGCGGGCAGCTTGTAGCAATTACTAGCTCATCTACACTGTTGATTCAATGAGGGACTCTCGGCCGCTGTGACTACTGTTTGTGCTAGATGCTCATAATATGAACTGCATTAGGCTGTCATAATGCCTCCGACAGCTGGACCCAGAGAACAGGCTTTTATCTGTCTCCAATCTGAGTAATGGACTATCACGCGTTATCCCAGAATAGCACAGGTCTCTCAGCAGATTGGCAAATCAGACTCATCTATTACATTTTCTCTGCCCATCCTGAGCCTTGGAAGGGGGTACAAAAGTCATCTGGGTAAAGGATTATTGCCTCTAAACAATCCGCCAGACTTTCCCGTGGAGTGAGAATTTCAACAGGGCCTCAGGCGTCATGCTACGCCTCCTGCGATCATTCATCAGTATACTGACCTCACGGGCAATATATTTTGCCAATGCAGTGCAATGTGGTGGTTAGTGATAGCGATATATCAGCCAAGACACTATCAGCATCAACAGTGACATATAATTTATATATTTATTAGTTTTTCTTATATTTTTTATCAAATAAGATTGAGAATAAGAGAGTTGTTTCAAAACAAACAAAACAAAATCGGAATTATTGATTCTGAACTACTGACCAGTAGTGGAACTTCATATACAATATATATATATATATATATTTGTTTAGCCATCATGATTTATGTATAACTCTAAATAGAGAGTTAAATGAAAGAAACATTTCCAAATATTGTAAATGTGTAGTTAACGCATTAATTTCACACTTTTAACACATTAACCCTAATGAGAAAAAAAAAAAAAAATTCTAAAACTGCAATCAACAGGTGAACACGATGAAATAAAATACAAAAATAAAAAACATTCCAACAAGATGTATGGATAAAACAGTGTAGAACAACTCATCCCCCCTCCAAGGCTGCTCAATCAAAAGGGCCGCGTTAAAAAATTAATACGAAATTTCAAAGGAGTGAAAAGGGCACGGTGAAAACAGCTCGGCATGAATAAATCCATCATGTGGTCTTTTCAGCACTTTCAAAAACCATAGGCTATTGAGTTTTACATATTCCACAGGTCTTAAATGTCTTTTTCGACCAGTGCATGCCCCTGCAGAGAGTGGGCAAGGAAGGAAATATGCATGCTTCTTTTCACACTCAGAAGAGATTGTGTGAAGAGAGACTTGACAGGCCCACTCTTCCGTTTTATTTAGCTGTTCAATAAAAATCACCTCGATGAGCTGTAGGGATCAATACAGCCTCTCCACCCACCGATCGAGTGTGTTAAACCCTCACGCACACTGTCATAATTGTCCTCTCAACTCTTAACCACAAACTTCTGTAATCACTCACAGTTTCGAGATCGGCTCGGTTCCACACAGATGATAGTCAAATGTTGATGTTCAAGTATCATTTATATCAGCAGAGAACTTGTCAAAGATAACTTTAAGTGTTAGACAGAGTTAATTGAATCTCATGGTATCTGTTTTCCCTGATATTTCTAGGTGATTCATCATGAAAAGAAAGCTAGCGTAATATGCAAATTATCATTTATAAAATCACAAAACCAGTGAAAATATAATAACAGCTTTTTGCAATACTCACACATCTGAGGAAAATACATGTCCTTGTTTTAAGTGTGTTATGAAAGTTTGGCCTTAATAGTAAAAAAAAAAAAAAAAAAAAAAAAGACAGGATGCTTATTAGTAGAGCATCTTAACCTTGATTAAATCAATGCTCACATACTGTATGATTTAAAGAATGAGATTTTGAGGTAGTAAGGTTACAATATCTGCACTGAAAAATGAATAAGGTTGTAATGGAGATAAACGATTATATACAGTACACTTTCAGATTTTGTCAGGGGAATCTCAAAATAACACATAGAAGTTATATTCAAAAAAAGTAAAAAAATAATTAAATTAAATTAAATTAAATTAAATTAAATTAAATTAAATTAAATTAAATTAAATTAAATTAAATTAAATTAAATTAAATTAAATTAAATTAAATTAAATTAAATTAAATTAAATTCTGACCTAAATTTAATTCTTTCAAATAGAACACCTTTATACTATATTAATCCCCAAAGGGGACAAACAGTACCTTTTTTATCTGAGCGTGCAAATACTACCTGCACATGACTAACAAAAAAAGATTTATGGCTGTGAACTAGGTAACTACTGCCTATAGGCTTCTTAAAAATAAAGAGATGAGTCCTTCTTGCCCAATAGGAACCCTGTTTCAAAAGAAAATACATCAGATGCGATATAACGGTATTTAATGAATTAACCTTGTTTTACAATCACACCTACTGAATCCTAATCCAGCTCTGGCCACTTTTTCTATGTTAATGGGATTACGTCTAGTCTCTGACAACATCATTTGTTTGGGTTTTTAATTAAACTGAGCTCAGGTTAATGCTTTTCTCTGGTGGTACATGACGGTCCCCGTGATTTTGCCAGGTAAGACATGTTCCTGGATCAACATCTTCTGATGATCCAGGATCAACATTATTGTCCAAAAATATAGATTTAACCCAATCCCTACCCATAATTTATTCCTAAATTCAGTGAGAAATGATAGCTGGTTAACAAGGGAGTAGACGCACCTAACCATGATTTTAAGCCTAAAACAGATATTTCCCGAAAAGTTATATCTCAATTCTGATTGGTTGATTGGAATGTTGTTCATCAACAAAGATGTTAAGTTTATTGATTTCTAGTAGATCCAGCAAAACCTTCATCAGTGTCTACAGAATGTCTATATAGCACTTTGAAACACATGGTTTCCTCTTAATGTATGCGTACCTAGAGATGCCAAATGCTAATATTTAGTTGATGACTGAGATTATAAATTACCATGAGAAGGAAGCAGGCAGTTGGTGCCAATCCCCTCAAAGTCAAATTACATCTCGTGTTTGCTTCGTCCTTGCTTTAGGGGAAAACCACGGATGGTTGAGTCGCGTTCTGTGACCACGGAGGACTTTGAGAAGCTGGCATCTGGTGCCAAAGCTTTGCTATTCATTAATTTTAATGAACACTATTGACTTGTTAAATTCCTGTGTGAATCTGGTTTTATGAGTCCTGTCATCCTTCAGGCAGTAAAGACGCTCTCTACACCTCTCTGCAGAGACATACAACGACAAAAAAACAATGATCTATATCCTAGGACTATTAACTAGAGAGGGAGAAAGTAGAAGAAATAGTGGAGAAAGTAGAAGTAATTTTTTTTATGTCTGTAAGAAGTGGGAGAGAGAGAGAGAGAGAGAGAGAGAGAGAGAGAGAGAGAGAGAGAGAGAGGTGGAGTAAACAAACTAATTTGTTGCATAAATGTTGTTTGCAATAGAAAATAATGTCAATCTGTCCTTCAGTTTTATTTATTATTACAACAGACAAGTTAAAAAACTATTTTCTGTGCTAAAGGACATAGTAATTACCTGTAACATTTCTTTAACCCTTACAGATCTAGTGTTGTGTGTTTGTTTGTGCAGGCAGAAGAATGTTTTTGTAGCCGTATTCATTCTATAATGCACCTCTCATCCTAAACAAATAAGTGCTCCAGTTTAAGGCACTCGTCTTTGGTTTGGGAGAACTCCTCCACCAATATTCTCTGAGAAAAGCTCCATCAGTCTCCAAGGAGATCTCTTTCACTTCTCTCTCCACTCTTCTTTTATGCTATAGTCCTCTAATCTGTGCTGAGAAACAACACTTAAGCTTGTGTTTTGATGATGTTGAATTTAATTGGAAAGGCAAACACGGCCATGTAGAGTTTAAATCAGTGCTGTGTTTGACCTCCTTGAGACCATCTGTTGAATTTGTATAAAGGACAGGGAGATGCCAGCAAACATCGTGTCAATCAAACCCAGGCGATGTGTCTAAGGATCCCAGAGGATCCTAGTGTTTTGTCTCATTACAGTCCTTCCTGTGTGCTTGTGTTTAGACACAGATTGTATTTTTTCATGTAATGACGGAAAGGTTGGGTGCAGCCGCTCATTATTGATGACAATCTTGAATTGGCGGCCTTATAAATATGGAACCCGGGCCTGTTTACCCGATCAGGAGTGCCCAGGGAGACATTTATCAAAAAGAAGAAAGTGCCAAAGGCTGGCAACTTTCCATACCCCTGGGAGGGAAGTAAAGGGCATCATTAGTCAGAAGGGACAGCAAATGCTGTGATTTTGAAGCTTAAAGAAAAAAGAAATTTACTCACTAATATTACACCCACCCCAAACTTGTAAGAATTTCTTTCTCTTGTGGAACACAAAGGGTGATGTTTTTTTTTTTTTTTTTTATATATATTTTTTAAGAATATTCTGGACAGTGTTTTCGATATAAAGTGATGAAACAAAGTGAAATGAAAGGGAAGAGGGACTAGGCTGTCAAGCATAAAACATACACAGATCAATCAATCAATAAAACAACAAATAAGACAATAAATAAAACAACAGAATAATAAATAAAACAACAAACATACAAAATAAGACAATAAACAGAACAAATAAAATATATAATTACATGCTCGTGCACTAAAAACATACAGTAGCATTGTGTGTAGAACACTGCAAAATTCAAGTAGTGCTTCCTGATTTATTAGATCTTTTTAAATAATCATTTAATACAGTTCACAGAACCAGCCTGAATGATTTGGTCATAAATCAAACTCTTTTGATTCTTGAGTTCAACTTGTTGACTTGATTTGGTTGTAGTTATTAACACTGCTGGAGGGTAAGATGGTCAATAATTAAAAACTTAAACTTAAGATTTTGAATTCATCAAACGTCTATAGTGCATAATTCATATAGACTATTTTTTGAAGCTTAAAAGGTTTAGTCCCTATTCAATGCCACTTTCTGCACCACTGCATGCATAAGAGCAACAAGAACTACATTTAAAATGCCTGATGTTGTGTTCCATGGAAAAAATACACTTTTTTTCATGAGCTAGTCCATGTTAGTCTAATTTGAAAATTTGTCCCTCTTCGACATCTCTCCTTAGAGCAATTAAAGAGATCTCCAGGAATGAGTGAATGAATCTGCATGGATCTTTCTGGATTGAGGTGAGGATGGCTGGAATGAATGAGTCGAGTTTGAGTGTGGGTGAAGGGCTTTTTGGAGAGGACTGGTCTACGAAGAACAAGCAGCGTCTACCCAAGGTCTCACTAACGCATTATTACGCAATTATTTCCCGCTAACACAAACTCCACTCCCAGAGTGGCCCAGTTAGAGCACCAGTGACACTTAGAATGCATTAGCCATTTTTCTTTTCTTTTCCGTTTGTGAAACATCCAGACATGCAGCCATACTATGAAATGCTCTCCATGAAAAAAACTTGAGAAAACATGACAATTAATTTTACTTCACAGAACAAGGTTCTGGTATTAAACTGGCGTTTAGTGAGTATAATGTTATCATATAATCTCTAAATCATTTAACATCGCTACAAAATTTACAATTACTAGTCAACACAAACCTAAGCCCGAGGATATGGAACCAAAAAACTAAGAAATATTTAATTCTCCTTGAGTAGTCTTGTATGTGCACATACAAAACCTTGAGCGCTGTGCCTTATCACCACAGCTCGAGGGGAGATAATGAAAGAATACAGAAAGGATCTTGTAAAAAGCCAGCAAGTTTCTTTTGAATCTTCCTTGCGATGCCAAATGGGCCATTCTAATCTATGCATTGGTTTTGGCAGTCGCCTGTCAATGTGCAGAATCATAATCTGTTCCAAACTCTGTAAAGTCACCATTTATTACTTAAACTCACAGCTAAAGCCTTGAATGGTCTCCAAAACTAAATTGAGTCCAGCACAGAAAGGCCACATTCACACAGATATAGTTTGAATTAGTCATGAGCAGAACCAATTAAACAAACAAACAAAACAAAAAAAGTAAAAATCTTACTCTATAGAGTACTTTAGTGATTACATATTTTTGTAGTCCAACCCAGAAGTCAGCATACACTGGTTCAAAAAAAAACAAAAAGCCAATAAGTTTTTCCAGTGGTTTATTGGATTTTTGTAAACAATTAGCTCTGTGACCAACAAAAGCTTGACTCTTACAGTTTATTCAAGAACATTTTCAAAAATGATCACAGATTTTATGAATTTTGAAGTGTCAATAAAACAAACAGATGTGAAAATCTAAAGTTACGCTGTAAAAACTAACCCTGACTACACAATTGAATAGCTGAGTAAATTTTTGGGGAGCCGTTGATCAAGTAAGGAAAAAATAAATGCATATTATAAGACAATGCATGTGTTTTTGTTGTTGTAGTATTTTATTTTAATTTTTTTACCTTGCATGGATGTCAACCTGTTGTTAAGGAATCTCAAGACCAAAATATGAACCTTTCATTACCCATAATAGGGGCACAATAATAATAATAATAATAATAATAATAATAATAATAATAATAATAATAAGACTTCACAATGATGGAATCAGAATTTAAACAATGTTAACTCATTCATAGATTTTAGAACACATTACTGCAATGCTCTATTCTTGCAATAACTGCAAATAATGCCTGCAATCTTAGTGACACTGACAAATGTACATATCAAAGACGGCAGTTTCTGTAACACTGGAAAGTCTTATCGCAGTTAACACAACGCTATTTAAAGTTATTGCACATCTGTTAAATCTTAATTAACTGAGAGTGACTTTAAATGCAAACAATACAAAGTATGTACACATTGGAAAGTTCATGCTATCTCTAAGTGCGATCTCACTCTCATATATAGGTTGGCAATAGAATGCATTTGGCACTTTTATTCCTAACCAAACTGTTTTTGAATATAATCATATGTGGCTCTCTATAAACAGGACTATATTTCACATCTGTGTGAACATAGCCTTTGTGGAAACTTTTATACTGATTTTAGAGATCCATTAAATGAGGGTCTGCTGGCCGTTATGGAGACTCATGACAGGGCACAGGTGTGGAAGGTGGTCAGGATGCCACTGGTGGAGGTTGGGAACAAAAAGAGCATCAGTGTACAATGTGATGAGAGGTGCTTCTGGCTTCAGAGACATTGAGGAAAATAGAATTAGGGTCCACATGATAGGTGTGTCACCCTCCGACATCTGTCCAGCCCATATGGACCGAGTGCTTTCATGCCACTCTTGGCAATATTGGAGAAATCTAGAATGAGACTTCGCTGATTCCTATTTGTTGTGTGTGTGTGACTGAGAGAGTGTACCATTTGACAATGCCTTTGAATTTGGATTTTAAAATGCAATAACAAACAGGATGTGGAATTGTAATTAAAAATGTGAATGCAAGGAAGTAAAATTAAAGTGAATTGAATTCCAAAGAAACTGTTATATACATAGAAGACAGACAGACAGGCAGAGATAGATAGATAGATAGATAGATAGATAGATAGATAGATAGATAGATAGATAGATAGATAGATAGATAGATAGATAGATAGATAGATAGATAGATAGATAGATTTTGAGAAGTTTTCAGCAAATAAGTCTAATGGATCAGTTTTACAATTTCTCCAAACACACACACACACACACAGAGAGAGAGAGAGAGAGAGAGAGAGAGAGAGAGAGAGAGAGAGAGAGAGAGAGAGAGAGAGAGAGAGAGAGAGAGAGAGAGAGAGAGAGAGATGAATAACAGGCCTGGTAATATCAAATGTGTGGTTTAAGTATGTCAGGGCTGGAAGGGGTTTTCTTGGCCAGATCCTGCTCTGAGAGCTGAAAGTGGGTTAACTGGCTTTAGGTCTAAAGCTGGATAATGATGAGGAAAAGAACTGAGGGGAAACAAGAGACACTCGTGTGCGGAAACCACAAGAGGCAATGGGAAGGGGATGGAGAGGGACTGACAGAAGGAGCGGAGGAATGAAGGAGTAAGTGTGTGTGTGTGAGAGAGAGAGAGAGAGAGAGGTGGAGCAGGAAGCTCGGGGGCAGCCTGGGAGGCGGTCTTTAATTGGCAGGGTTGTGTGCCTGGATGACCACCAAGCGGGACTGGCACAAATGTCCAGAGGGCAGAGACGGACCCTGGCACCGCATGGCACCACCATAACCAATCTCTCCAACCCTCCACATAGCTCCTTCTCCCTCTGTTTCTGCCTTCTCACAATCCCACAGGCACTTCCATCTGCCTCTCTCCACCAAACGCCCTCATTACAGCAAGAGAGAGAAAGAGAGAAGAGTTGAGAAGTAAATGAAAGTACTGGTGCTACTAACTTTAGTGAGCTACATTTTACAGCAAGTAGCAGTACCGCATTAAATAGTTGTTTTTTTATCTCACACTGTATTTTCTATGTATCTTAACAGCCAACTAAGACAGTAATATCAACAATAAAAAAAAAATAGTTTTACTTCATTACAAGAAAAGAAAAGAAAAGAAAAAAAATACACTACATTTCAAAACCATTCACTTTCTTTTACTGCAACATCTGCAAATAGTATTATAATTTAAAACAGCTGTTTTCTATTTGAATATCTTTTTAATTTAATTTAATTTAATTTAATAAATGTGATGGCAAAGCCAAATTTTCAGTATCATTACTCCAGTCTTCAGTGTCACATTATGCTACAGTAATCATTCTAATATGCTGATTTGTGGCTCAAGAAACTTTGTTTTTGTATAAACCATGATACATTTTTTTTTTTTTTTTGGATTCTTTGATGAACAGAAAGTTCAGAAGAACACCAAGGTTAGCTTGATTAGTTTTAGTACATAAAATTCCAAGTAAACTACTGAAATATTAATAATAAAAACAGCGTTTCAAGGTTGCTTTCAAAACACTGAAAGGGAGAGAAATTAAACAAAGATATTTGTTGAGTCAGACTTACAAATTTTTCCTTTCTTCCTTATAGCAAAACCAATATTTGTAATAGGCAAACCAATATTGGTTATTCATTCAAAAACACACTAACTCCCAGCATGCTTTGTTGAACAAACAGAACAGAGCAGAGAAAAATGCAGGGAAAAGGAGGATTTGTACCAAGAAAAAAGTGGCTATTGCCAGAAAGCTGGCTGTCCTTCACTAAAGGGGGGTCAAAGGTCATTAGTAAGCAATGACCATTTACAGACTGAGACAGAAGAGCACAGAGCCGGGTGGCCATCTGCTCACGTACTTAAATGGTAAAAGAACGGCGTGTCTGACCACCGCAGTCATTGTGTTTATGTTAAGAGCAGTTCTTGTTTAAGCAAGTTTTGACTAGACAAGATTTATAGTGCTTGGAATAATGAAGAGACGGACTGCTGTGGAGAACACACACACACACACACACACACACACTTGCAGTACATATACACCCAGTATATTAAACAATGAAAGCATAATGACCCTATTACAAAGAAACGGTTACACTACTAAAGTATGGAAAGCACAGACATTCCTGCAGGACCAACATCAATACACTCGGTAAGTAAAACAGCAACCATCAATGAAGTGTTTATTTTATTGTCCCGGACAGACCAAACAAGTTCGCTCTCATTGTTTAGAGAGGGACTGAAATGAAGTTTAAAAAAAGTGCTTTGGGCTTATTTTAATAGCTTTTATTTTAAAACTGGAACTAATTATCAGTATTGCATGAAACATTTCACCTATATATACACAAACAGACTGTGACTGATAACTCTTGCATGTACAAATCTATATTTATTATATACTGTGCCAAATATGTATAATATTGAGCCAAATGAGCTGGGACATAGGAACAAACACACTAGTATTGATGACATGACCAACCTATAAGCTTTGCTTATGAATATTAATTAGGTAGCATTACAGCCCAAGTTGTTACTTTCATGCATCGTTAAAAGTTTTTTTTTTTTTTTTTTTTTTTGTCTACTTAAAAAATAAAATAAAAATAATAAATAAATGTTTTATGAGGTAAACACATTTATATTCAAGTCTATACTGACAAAACAGAGCAAAAATATTGCAGACATAGACATATTTTATTTTATTTTGTTCAATAAAACGATCTCTATAATAACAACATCACATAACTTTAAATTATAAATACTGCACTGCAAAAAAATACAAATAAAAATAATCTCAAAAAATGTAACTCAAAAAAATAGAATATCATGGAACAGTTCTTTATTTTTTTTGTAATTTAATATAAAAAATGCAAACTTTCTTATATTCTATATTCATTGCAATAATTAAATACAATAAAGCTATACGTTTGCTTTTTTATTAAATAAAAAAGAACCATGAAATTCTAATTACACAAACACACACACGCACATACACACACACACACACACACACACACACACACACACACACACACATAATTCACTTATTTCCCAAACAAATATATACTTTAATTTCCCAGAGATCAATTTGTGAAAGAAATGACTAGGAGTGTGTCTTCATTTCTTTCCCCCACGCTACAACTTGAATATGGTTATACAAAGTATTGAGTGCAAAAGGTGCTTGTTTCTCAAGAAAAGCAGCATTCAAGAAGGATGGGATGCTTGCTTCTTGAGAGGTAATGATGCATTCTTTTTGAATGCATGAGTGAAAACAGAACGCACTGGCTTCCTCTATATGTGTAGCAAATGAATTGAAAAGGCATGAAGAGCTCTGAGTATTCAGATCTGAACCAGTTTGCACCAGTCATCTTGCCTTGATTTCTTTCTTTCTTTTTTAAAAATGTCTTTTCTTTTTTTTCTGCAAGTTTCCTTTCTTCATCAGACAGATATTATATGGAGTAAAAATACCAGTCACACATATTTTCTACCTTAACAAAAGCCTTTACATTTAAAGTACAGTGAAATTATTGACTGTTGCGTATTTATCTCATCAATTCATTAAACCCTTGTTTTTCTCTCTCTCCCTCTTTCTCTCTCTCTTTTAGAGTGACAGACACCAAAGCCTCATGGGATGTGAGGATACGCACTTCTAAAGGAGGCTGTTTGTGTGTGTGGCAAAGGAATCTGGGATGCTGGAAGTCGTTGCCTGGTGTCACTTGCAAAGAGCTTTCTCATTAGTGTGGCACTGTCTAACATAATGCAAATTATCTTCCTGCTTTTGAAAAACCCATGTTTCAATTACCACAAAGGGAGCGTGGGTTAACAGCTGGATGCTCTGCAGATCTGCATTCATTTCGCCGCCATCAATCTGGGCTGTTATGCTTTTCAAAATACAGGTTGCAAAAAGGTCTTTACAGATTGATGCTGTGCAGACAAACCCAAAAAGCAGATTCACAAGATTTAAACATTGTGCGCTAACATGAGAACACTGGAGTAAAATGGCTTGTCTGAACAAAACGTTCTCCATCTATCCATCTTTGCGCTAGGAGAGTCAGCTCTATTTTTAGTGTCCAGACTTATTTTGAAAAAATCATGTTTATTCCCATATTTCACTTATTAACTTTTTTCACTTTGGGGAACCGGAAGAGGTGCAGGCGGATGTTGTAGTTAGTCAGCGCTGCGTGGTTAGTGACGAGCGGAGAGAGAACAAAACAAAACACTGGTCATGAATTAGAAGAACAAAATTAGAGAAAGACATCGGAGGATTTAGAACTAAGCTAACAGGAG
Source organism: Carassius gibelio (assembly GCF_023724105.1). NCBI lineage: Eukaryota > Metazoa > Chordata > Actinopteri > Cypriniformes > Cyprinidae > Carassius > Carassius gibelio. Next base: position 4,359,825 of record NC_068407.1, on the reverse strand, counting down.
ACTGGTTCTGGATCCAGAACACTGTTCTCAAACCCACAATGCTTTGCATTGATTGGTATTGTAAAAAGCGCTATACAAATAAACTTGAAATAAATTGATCTGGCTTTCCTTTGCTAAAGTAAGAGAACTTTGTTTCCTTTGCTCCCACATTTCCCAGAGGCGCGTGCAACATACTGTATACGTCTTCCATCTTCGGCCTGCATGTCTTCCGCATCCCACAGTCAGCAGAGGTTAGAAAAAAAGTCTTTATTATGTTTGAAATCTGGATATTTATCATACAAAAATGCATGGATTTACTACAGGGGGCCTTTATTCAAAGTCAATGAAAGTCAATGTCCTGCAGAGTTTATTTTAAACCTACTCAAATACATCCGCTGTTAAGTTCAAGTAACCCTTGATCAAGATAGAAACTGAACTTGTTTGACGTGCGTTTTTTTGAAAGTAAATCAAAGTAACTCTCTAAACTCTCTGGTATGCCTTGCCCCATAGTTTTCCATTATAAGCATGCACTATTTTGCTTTTACAAATTGAGAAACGGATCAAAATGATTTTCTATTCTACAGCAAGCCACAGATGATGTAGACAGATCAACTTGTACTGAAGCGAAACATTGATTTAAGGGGATGTCGGTGAGCTTGATGTTTTACATCTCTTTAGAAACTGTGTCGATGCTTCAAATCGCCAAAGAGGACTTCATTTTTCCTGAAGAACCTGTGTAACGTCAATACGTTTTGTTTTAACCTCTAAAGTACCTTATAGTAAACTTTATAAGAATAAATGCTTTGTAACAAGAACCTAAGGTGCAGCCACAAATTCTTATTTAAGCCTTAAGTCTTGCCTCACACATTTGTCCACATTTCACCTTTTGTTTTTTGTTTTTTTGCTCCTCTTTCCACTTACAGAAAGAAATAGCTATTAAAATAAATGCATTTAAGCTCTTGCTCTTTCACCCTCTTAAATTTTTCCCTCCATCCTTTCTTTTCATGCTCAGGTGGTCATGTTAACCTTGGTCCGGCACATTTCACTTGTTTGTGGCAATTCTGTGCATGCTTATCCTTTCAAACGCAGCTCTCGGCGATCAAGGTTACAGTTCTGGAAGATGAGCAAGATCCTCGAAGACAAAAGGCGCAACAATCACAACAAGCACTTCAGATTGCCACAAAACCACGCTGTGCACTCAGCATACCAGAAACAGTGGCCGAGGGGCGCAATGAATGCAGTGCTGCACAATCAGAACCGAGAAGTGCTTTTAAATGCAGCCACAGAGGAGAAGCGAGAGAAACGCTCCTTTTCTTCTGCTCTTTTAATCAGAGGAGAGGTTTGTTTCATGTCTCATAAATCTCTTTGGTTTAACAAAGCCGACTGACATCTCTATTAACAGGAAACAGGGGAAACGGATACGTGCAGACATTAAATGGCATTAATATGGTGACTCAATACAAAGAAATCTGATCTGAACTACAGAGTTATCCGGCGTAATTATCTACAAAAAAAGGACGGACGGTGTGAACAGAGAAAGTCTGTGTGTGTGCTTATGTATGAGCTCAGATCAGTTTTTTTTTTTTTTTTTTACGTGACATCTGTTCTGTGATCTGAAGTTTCTCTGTGTGAACGTGCGTGAGCGGGAGAGTTAGATTTATCAGTTCCCTTGAGTTTCTGTCTGGTCACCACCCTCCTATCTGTCGTGGCATCTGTCGTGTGAACTGTCACAGGAAGAGCTTCATGCATTTATGTGTGTATGTGCATGTGAGTATACACTTTTCATTACAGGATTAAGCTCTATAACCATCTGGTCCCCAGGCAGTGAGTGATGCCACTTTTCTTGAACGCTGTGTACCTGCAACATATCGGAGCAACCTTTGCTCGTCCTGTACTAAAGCAGGGCAATAAAAGCATATTAAGCCACTGAAACTCACCAGGGCAGAGAACCTAAATGGAAAGATGTATTCATCTTCCTCCAGGCTGAGAGAAATCAGGATTATGGTTATAAGAGCATTTAGGATCAGAATAAAAAAAAAAAGAAAAAAAAAATGGGATGCAACCCCATGTAGACAAAAGTAAGAAGACAAAGTCTTGGTGTTTCTACAACTACTGTATGTGCACATTTGGCTCTGTGGACTTTTAGACAAGTTTATTTTATTATTATAAATTATGTATGATCAAATTACCTATTGCGGAAATTTTAATTTATAATATTTTAGCTTTCATCTTGCTCATGCTAATTTCATAGCCTTTTATCCATCTAAAATACATGCCAACAATATTTTACAAATGATATATAATTAAATAAATGTAACCAAATAAATAAAGTAAAATATAATTACTCATAATTATAATTACTAAAATTATTATTATTACTTATTAATCTATAAGGACATGTTTAATATTTATAGTTTGTTATACACTTTACTGTAACAAACAGTTGACTTAAATCTCTTAAAAAAATAAATATTGAAACAGTTTATATATATATATATATATATATATATATATATATACACACACACACACACACACACACACACACACACACACACACATATATATATATATATATATATATATATATATATATATATGCATGTATGCGTGTGTGTGTGTGTGTGTGTGTGTGTGTGTGTGTGTATATTAAGATCCAAATTATGATATATTTTAATATATTATGAAAATAAAATCTTATAAATAAATGAATAAATAAATAAGTAATCTGTTCATTGAAATAAAACTGAACCTCTGGGACATAAACATGTCTGTGGTTGATGAAACATGCATAAATGACCAAATCAATGACCACTGGCCATAAACTGTTCTTACAGAGAGAAACAGATAATCATATTACACACCAAATGCTAATATCATCGTGATGAGTGGAGCAAGAGAGACAGAAATGAAAGGAGAAATAAACAAGAGCAAGAGCTGCTCGTGTTGGGCTCTCAAATGGCAGACTGCATTCATTACTGCGATTCCATCACCGTATGGTCCAAGCATATTTCTCCATGGCCTGTCGCAGGCCCTGCCGGCTCAAGGGCAGCCATGCAAGGGTTGCTTATGGCCCTAAGATAGACTAATGAGAAAAGCCCGTCTTTCAAGCATGTGCGCACACACATAGTACGCACACAAGCATGTAAGGTGTAGAAAATGCATAAAGCAACCAGAGAAATCTGAACTGGAGATCCCTAGACAACTAGTTCCTTATTCTGTCTCAGGGGGCTAAAACATACAAAAATGCAAGTTGGCGAGCAATAAAATAGAACAGAACACAGGGGTCTCGAGACAAGTCTCAGTAACAATATAAAAAACTGTGGTGGTTTTGTGATGATATGTTGTACAATTCAGGATTAGCTGAACACTTCTGTGTAAAGAGCTTCCTTTGACATAGTAAACACTGAATATGTGAGAGGTCCCACCTCCAGCTTATTCTGATTGGTCCAAAATATTTGTTATGATCCAATCAAAATCAACTATTAACGTTCTGGTATTATTGTGCACATTATAACAAAAAAAAAAGAAAAGAAAAAAAGTATTATTATTATTATTATTATTATTATTATTATTATTATTATTATTATATTCACAATCCAATCAATTACTAGCTGATAAAATCATCACCTGTCCACCTTTTATCGGATGCAAATTATATTTTATGTTGACTAACATTAACATTAAACTACTTTTAGCCCGAATGTCTACACTGATGGAACCAAACACAAGCAAAAAAAAAAAAAAAAAAAAAAAAAAGAAAGAAAAGAAAACAGGAAAAAAAGAAAAGCAAAAACAAAAACAAATAAATACTATGGTGGTTTAAAATGTGCAATAAAATGACATTCATCCAATTATTTTATTATGTACAGTACAGACCAAAAGTTTGGACACACCTCATTCAAAGAGTTTTCTTTATTTTCATGACTATGAAAATTGTAGAGTCACACTGAAGGCATCAAGGGCTATTTGACCAAGAAGGAGAGTGATGGGGTGCTGCGCCAGATGACCTGGCCTCCACAGTCACCAGACCTGAACCCAATCCAGATGGTTTAGGGGTGAGCTGGACCGCAGACAGAAAACAAAAGGGCCAACAAGTGCTAAGCATCTCTCGGGGAACTCCTTCAAGACTGTTGGAAGACCATTTCAGGTGACTACATCTTGAAGCTCATCAAGAGAATGCCAAGAGTGTGCAAAGCAGTCATCAAAGCAAAAGCAGAACCTAGAATATGACATATTTTCAGTTGTTTCACACTTTTTTGTTATGTATATAATTCCATATATAATTCCCCATGTGTTAATTCATAGTTAATTCATGCCTTCAGTGTGAATCTACAATTTTAATAGTTATGAAAATAATGAAAACTCTTTGAATGAGAAGGTGTGTCCAAACTTTTGGTCTGTACTGTATCAATAAAGTATTTTTACATTTATTTAATGGACATGAATCTAAACAAGCCAAATTATATCAGACCCCCTCAAGACTAATACGTGGAATAGTGGTTCACACACCCCACTAATAAGTCAACTTTGAAAATATGCTTTACAGTATATTTTACTTGAACTGACCTTAAATCTTTCTTAAATCAAGTTTTAAGTTCTTATGATCAATAAAAAAAAAAAAAAATCATATGATTTTTTAGAGCAAATATTACTGCAATATCATTCAACTTCACTCTCCACAAAATGAAATTCAACGCATTTTCAACCAAATGAACCTGAAATTCCCAGGCTCAATTTAAATGAAGCCCCTGACCTGGTCTAATTTCTCCTTGGGTTAATTCGGTACAATGGGTGAGATGACCAGATCCTGGTGTGAACATTCCCACAGCCTGTTTCCACAGCTACCAAAAAAAAAATAAAAAAAATAAGAAGAATGAGAAAGATAAATAGCCAGAGGGGAAAATGACCTCTGACCTCTAACCTCTGTGACCGTGTCCACTTCTTCAATGATGGACAATGTCTAAAATATCCACACAGCCCTGTCAAGCCATTTAAAATGCCTTTGGTCTATGAATATACCGCTTTTTTCCCCCCTTGTCATTCCACATGGTCCTAAGGTTGCTATTGCAGTGACACTTTAGTGTTCATCTGAATTATGTTAAAATATGTATGTATATGAAATGTATTAGTCATTTTCCCCATTATAATAAATATATAAGCAAAGAAATTGAAGCTTAAAAAATAACATTATACACCAAATAATAAGAAAAAAAGAAAAAAAAAGACTTGTGCACCATATTCCATGTCTTCTGAAGCCATTTTCTAGCTTTGTGTGAGGAACAGGAAAAGAATTACATTTGAAATGTTACTCACACAAAGCTATCAGATGGCTTTGACAAGTTTACTTATATAACACATGCATTGACAATGGTAATTCAAAGTGCATAAAACATAATCAGAACAATAAAACAAGGAATTTACAACTTTGAAAATTATTTACAATTTGTTTTAAAAATGAATTTAAAACAGCTAAAAACAGAAAATGATTATACTGTACATAAAATACAGTGCAATCAGTTTGGACATGGCACAGTGTTCATTCAATAAATACACCGCTAAACAGATGAGTTTTGAATCTAGATTTCATTGTGGAAAATTATTTTAGCATGTCTGATCTCTTCTGGAAGCTGGTTCCAACTATGGGTGGCAAAATAACTAAAAGCAGACACCCCCTGTTTTGTGTGAACTCTTTGAATTGACTCGATCCTTATGATCTGAGTGTTATGTTAGGTTTATATTCAGTGAGCATATCTCAGTAAGACGTTCTTGACTTGATTTTTTGCATTTTGACCCCTAGAGTCAAGGTATGCATTTACCTTGAGAACTTCATCTTTGTTTTCAAATGCAATTACTTTTTTCAAATGCAATGAAAATATTTGCACACCCAACTGTTAATTTCATTAATGCATTGGCAGAGGGAGTCAATGGGGCTGTAGTCATGGTGAAAAGGCAAAGCTAAATCTGGCTATCATCAGCATAGCTGTGATAGTCAATTTGGTACTTTATTATTATTTGACTTAGTGGAAGAATATAATATACAGGCTAAACAAGAGCGGTGCAAGAATCAAGCCTTATGGGACACCGCATGTCATAGACATCCACTTAGACTCATGCTCTCCTATAATCACATAATAACCTATCCCATCTTAGTATGACATGAACCATCCCAGAAAGCCAGACCCACTTTTCCAGTCTTTCTAGAAGTATGTTATGATCAGCAGTGTTGTAAAGCTTACATATAACATGTTTCTTGTATGGACTATTCTTATGGTCCTTTTAAGGTGCTTTTACATGTTTTTGAAGCTTAAAGACTCTGTAATATTTGCATGAGAAAAAAGACCAGCACTTTATCGAGAAATGAGTGTGATTATACAATGATAGCATTTTTTTTTAACTACTACTTTAAAACAATGCCATTAATAGCATTAGCTCATCTTATGTAAAATTTTCTGAAGTCATTTGCCAGCATTTATTATAGAGACTAACACATTTCTTGAGCTTTGTGCTGTACCTCAGCATTACTATCACTCGCACACAGCCTAACAAATTACCACTGTGCTGCACAAACCAAACAACTAATGAGTAAACACAGAAAATAGTTGCTTTCATGGTACTTTAATGGCCAGAGCTGGCCTTGGGGCCCTGGGTTTTTTTTATGGTGATTTTACAGCGGCCCCAGCTTAATGCTGATCTTAATTAAGGTGAAACTGAGATCCCCAGGGGCCAGCGGCAGCCATCATTGCTGCTATTAAGTCACACTGTGGAGAATTTATGAGGCATCATGGGGCAAACAAAACAGATGTACTGAGAAGCACTCATACACAGAACCCACAAATGTGCTGGAATACAGACAAACTGTATAATATACAGCCTCTAAATCAACAAGTCCTGCACGGGCCCTGGAAACAAACAAACAAACAAATAATAACAATAATAATAATAAACACTCTTAAACAGCATGACAACAACTAATTAATGTAAATTTGAAGAATTTAATGTGTATACATTCAAATACTTAGGCTAATAATTGTTTTGACAATGCAAACACACATTAAAGAGGGGGAAAACAAATAATTTTCATTTATAATAATTCATATTGACCACATAACAGTTATATAATAATAATAATAACAATAATAATAATAATAATAATAATAATAATAATAATAATAATTGTTATTATTATTATTATTATTATTATTATTATTCATAGTAAAAAAAAAAATATATATATATATATATATATATATATATATATATATATATATATATATATATATATATATATATATATATATATATATATTTAACACACACAATTATACCAATATTATTATTTATAATTATTTTTTTAATCAGTTGAAAGCAACTTAAACTCATTTTATGTTAAATATTGAAAATTACTTCCAGTCTAAGTAACGTAAAGGGTTAGTTCACCCAAATAGCTAAATTATGTAATTAATAACATACCTTCATGTTGTTCCAAACCCTTAAGACCTCTGTTTATCTTTGGAACACATAAGATATTTTAGATTTATTCCGAGGGCTCTCAGTCCCTCCATTGAAGCTGTGTGAATGGTATACTGTCCATGTCCAGAAAGGTAAGAAAAACATCATCAAAGTAGTCCATGTGACATCAGAGGGTCAGTTGGATTTTTTTGAAGATGTTAACTTTTTTAATGTCGCTGACACTCATTAATAACACTAGCACAGAATCAGTTCAGAATCAATCACCAAAAGAATCAGTTCGGTTCAGACGCTCTGTGTGTAGGTCTGCTTCACACTGAATCACGCATGTATCATCACATCAGCTCCTCGGTTCTCGAATCGGACGCGTCTGACAGAAACAGTTCTTGACTCGTGAACGAGTCATTATCAGGCTCGGCTCGGTGTTCATCTTCAGAACCGTTTAAAACGATTCAGTTCGATACGGTGCACTGGTTCAAAAAGATCCGGTTACATAGAATGATTCGTTCGCGAACAGGATATCACAACCTGCTTTGTTTTGAACTCTCTCTCACAACAGACACGGAAGAGAAGACAATGCTGAAGTCGTCGTTTTTGCTATTTTTGGACCAAAATGTATTTTCGACGCTTCAAAAAATTCTAACTGACCCTCTGATGTCACATGGACTACTTTGATGATGTTTTTCTTACCTTTCTGGACATGGACAGCATACTGTTCACACGGTTTCAATGGAGGGACTGAGAGCTCTCGGACTAAATCTAAAATATCCTAAACTGTGTTCCAAAGATAAAGGGAGGTCTCACGGGTTTGGAACGACATGAGGGTGAGTTATTAATGACACAATTTAGATTTCTGGGTGAACTAACCCTTTAACATCTACACGCAACATAAATGCTCAATAACAGTTTTCAATAAAGTAGATAAATATCTAATGTGACCTGCACAGTCCCTAATATCCTCTGAATATAATAGTGGTTTCCTTTGAGGTCAAGTCAAACTGGGGGTTATCCATCCAATCTAATCAAACCTTATAAATAATCCAAAGTGCATTTTCAAGCACATTTCCCAAGGCTTTACTTCCAGAGTTGGCGGCTTGCTGCATTCTGTATAGAAGTGTTCCACCGTCATGCTCAGAGTTTAAACACAGCCTAAATATCAGCACTGTCTTCTCAAATGCCACAACACCATGATGAACAACTACTTGCTGTTCCTCAGAATAACAAAAAAAAGGGAAAGAGTCCTCAAAAGAACAAGTCTAGGGAAAAAAAGTATTCTTTTAAAGGTGAATGTTAAAAAGTCAAATGTGCAAGATTCTTCTTTGCAAATCATTGTGGTGTGAAGCAGTCCAGGTCTATCTGCAGTGCTTGCTATGGCTTGACAAGAAATATTAGTAGATTTGAATATCAGGGTGAGCAAATTATGACAAAAATAATTAATTCAGAATTTGACCGTTTTCTCCAAAAAACAGAGCAGAAAATGTGAGCACTCATTCCGAAATTACACCAATCATTAGAAATGTGAGGCTCAAGCATGCTTCTGGGAGATGATATATAAAGATACAGTGATTGCGCCAAAATGAACAGTGTGATGTGAGCATTCTCACCCCTGTCTTAAGGGAAAAGGACAGAGCAAAGAAGGGAAAATGGGCACAAGGGATGAGTGATAGAGATAAGGCCAGATAAAATGAGGGCATTCTGTGATTTTTCTTCAGCTTTATCCTTTTCCCCATCAGGAAGCATGTTGGCTAATCTTCACAGCATGCTTGAGGAAGCTCTTACTCTGTGTGGCAGCAAAGCCGTAATGGAAATCTATGCTCAGGAACCTCAGGACTCAGCAGGGAGAAGGTGGAGGTGTGTAAAGTAAACTACCCTGTGAAGACTATAGTTTAGTTTAGTATGTGAGTTTAGTATGCATTTAGAGCACTTGTGAGAGGGATTTTTTTATTTTATTTTTTTATTATGGTTGGGACACCTCATTGACTTGAGTACGGGTTATAAATTGGCAAATCTGTTCATAAACTCAGAATTCCCCCCCCAAAAAATATCAGATCAATCTGATCTGATCAGATCAATAAAATTCAGAAGGGGAAAATAAACTCATATTTGTTAGGGGAATAAATATAGAACTGCAAAATGTTAACTCATTATACAGAGGAAAAGGACAGCATTTCAAGATGTTCACTCAAAATTGCAACATATGGTCTTGGAATTTCAAGAAAAACAGTACTACATTTTATTCAATTTGGAGAATTTTGAGTTTGTAATACACAATTTTGAGTTTATTCCTGGCAATTTTGAGTTCATCAAAATTTTGAGTTAGCATGTCACAATTTGTACTTTTTTTGCCAAAACTGCCCATTCGCAAAGACCTTGATTGACAGGCGATCTGACCAATCATAACGCTGAATCTGCCATCTTGCCGGACAAACAAATTAGACAGGGGAGTAGATTAACTTCAGTGGACTTAAACTTGAAAAATTGTGTGTGTTAACGTCTTACTGCGGTTGAAATAAATATGTTCTGTTTTGATTAAATATGAAAAGAAAAGATTCAGGTGTGCCGCCAGTATTTTTGGACTATATTTATAATATTAATGTTTATGATATGAATTACTCACAATGTATAGGCTAGATTTCAGTGTAATTGTTTATAAACAAAGGTATTTTGCTTCATGGATGGGGAAATCCCACCTCGTTTCAACTTCACCTGATTTTTGTTTTAAGCCCGATATAATCAAAATACATTAAAAGTTAACCTTCAGCATTTGCACATGTGAAATAAAGCACTGTTTTGTAGTTTTCATAGGTCTCAAAATCTTTGTCGCTACATTTGGTCGAACCCACCCACCAAAAAACGACCCCCCCCCCCACACACACACACACGCACACAAACACACACATCTAGAGAACTTCACAGCAGGTGTATTACCTATCTGACACAAGATTACCTCATTGCATCCTTCACTGTTGAGAGACCACTTATCTGTGCTCATCACACACACTTATCCACAAGCCCTCAGAGTGACACACACACACACACACACACACTCGGTTTCATTCATTCTTGTGGTTAATGAGTGTTAGCAGCAGTCTCTCTCGGCATTAGCAACCCTGTCACTACAGATTAGCACTTCCAAACCCAGCCCCGTCTTCATCACATGTCGTGTTTGCCTGCAGAACTGTTTTGCAGCAAGCGGAGGGTTACTTGTTATAATTATTGCACTTGTTTACATGTGACTGTGTTATAGGTGTGGAGGAAAGAGAGACAGAATGCAGGTTTGGAGATAGCGGAAGAAGCCTCATATATTATTTTCTTCTCCCCACTGCTCAGTGGGAGATTTTTTTTTTGCTTATCTCTTCGTAAAGCTGCATCTACTGTTACAGCAGCAGGTGCTGGAACCACCGACAAGCTCAATCCCCCAGTGAACAGCGGGAGAGGGTGAGAGCTCAGGAACACACACCTAGACTCCGGAACGATATATAACACGATCACACCAGAAACAGACACTGTGGTGTACATCACCAAAAATAATATCAGATTTGGAGTTTTCTCACCATGCAGACTTTTCCCAAACCAGTATTACCATCATTTGTTTTGAACTTATTAGAAACCACATCTTAGCCTCTACTCTGATGTATTAAACTGCATATGAACTTGTTTTGAGCACATAGTTGTAGTGAAAAAGCAAGGTGAACACTTATTAGCTATATGGCAGAGGCTCGCTGTTGAAGCCACCATGGAATGGAGGGCCATTTTCAAGCCACATTGACAGCATGGAAGTTCTCACCCCCACTGAGCCGCTTATAAACATGAAGCCAACCCACTGAGACCCATGCTTTTGAAGAAAGAGTGTGAGGATTTGTAAACAGTGCCGGTTACTAGTAGCTTGCTAAAAATAGTGGCGTATTCCAGAACTGCAATTGATTTGCCATCAAGTGTGACAAAACACTCTTTTGTCACACTGTATTGTGGATGCAAGCAGGCGAGTGGAGGGAATATCTTTAAAGACACTGTAAATGAATATAAAAAGAAGTTTGAGTCACTCTAGTGAATGATTCAATTTCGATAAATGCGGATGTAAAATTTCATTTGAGTCATTAGGTTTCGATCAAATTCACACACTTCTTCGGGTTTTCTAAAGAAACAAGTGATTTATTTTCCCTCAAGTATGACAAAACACTACATCATTAACTGTTTAAAAAGGGTAACTGTACTTCAGATCAGTCAAATTCTATGAAAACCTGGAGAGGATAAAATATTAATAAATAAATATTAAAATATTAATTAAATCAACCTTAAACCCTAATAAAAAAAAAATATATATATATATATATATATATATATATATATATATATATATATATATATATATATATATATATATATATATATATATATATATATAAATATATATTTATAATATGTAGTTTGGCTATTTACATCATCTATTGTTTTGGTATCATATAAGATAAGTTCAAGACTTACATATTTTAAATAGATACAGAAACTCATATTATTGTCCTGCTTAATAGCTTTAATCATTTAGCTATTTGTAGTGAACGGTATTTAAATATGACCATTGGCCAGGTCTGTAATTAGCCAGTTCAGTGCAGTAGTCATTTCTATCATTGCTTTTCTGTTCAAATACGGCGGAATAACTCTGAAGTCAATTAGCATCACTGCTAAAAAAAAGCTTGGCCGAGCATGAAAATAAAAGTATGTCACAGACTGTCCTGGCAGTTCAATTGCCGTCTTTGGGCAGCTGCCATCCCCATTACGGAAAACAGCCCTTTGTCTGCACGGCCAATTCAGCAGCTAACATCATAAGCACTGAACCGAAATGAAGGCGAAGACAGACAACTAAATAACGGAATGAAAGCAAACGAGAGTTCGGAGGGATCCTGAATAGTTCTTGCTTCTTGAACTTTCGAAGAATGGAGTTCAACAAGCACACACAAGCCACTATAGAGCATTAAACAGCCAGCCGAGTGCATCAAAACACCACTAATCAAAACTTTTGCTTCTCTGTCTGAGGAAATATAACAAAAAAAATGAAAGAGAACATGACTCTTGTGCTTTCTGAAGGGATGTTTAGTCTGGCGTCATTGAGCCTCTTGTTTGACCAGACTTCTTGTATAATCTGGTCATTTGAGTCACTGGCTTGAAACACTCACTTGATACAGTATATCCATTAAAAATTGCATTACTGAGATACAACACAAAGTGAAGCCACATAAATATAATAACACATCTCTATAACTTTTTACCTTATTTCTAAACAATCAGCATTCTCACTGAAGTTCTGTCTATCATGTGTTGCACTTATTTTGTATTCTTTATTTAAAATAAATAAATAAACAATGGGGTGGGGGATTCTATGTAAAAAATAAAAATTTAGCTAAATAATAATAAATAATATTAGTGCTGTCAAATTATTTATTATGATTAATTGCATCCCAAAATAAAGTTTTTGTTTACATAATATATTTATACATAATATTTATACATAATATTTGTTTACATAATATATTTATACATAATATTTATAATGTAGGCTATATATAATAAATACACATATAAAGTATATATGTATTTACATATAAATATTTATATTCATATAATTAAGATAATATATAAATATATTTCATATATAAATGACTTTTTCTTAAATGCATACAGTACACACACATATATTATATAAAACAAAAACACTTGTTTAGCTTAATATTCATGTTTTCTTGTTTGTTTTTGTTTTTGTTTTGTTTTTTGATGAATGGAAGGCTCAAAATAACAAAACTGAATTTAAATTGAAATACTTTGTAACATTATCAGTGTTTTTACTGTTACTTTGTATCAATTTAATGCATCATTATGCAATAGAAGTGTTATTAATTCATGTCATTTTTGTTTTTTACATTTTTAATTGGTCCATTTAGTGTGCATTTAAATTTCCTCTTATTGAGATTCTCTTTGGATTTGTGTCAGATAAATACCGATTTTTATTTCACATAAATTAAGCAAAATTTGCTCACTACTAATTGCCTCAAACAAAGCTCTTTAACATCTTTTAAATATTTAACTTGAAAACATAAATCTAGCAACTAGTTCCAAAACTGAATCATTCAGTCTAGCAGCAGCTGTTTTTCTATGAGTCTAGCCTGTCAGGGTCTGCCAGGGCAATAAATGTTGGAGAACATACAAGAAGGAATCAAAGATTCATACGGTCACACCTATGAAATCTCAAGATTGCTTTGTGTTAAATGGTCGCTGAGCACATCATAAGTAAACCAGCATTCACAGCACAATGATGTCCTTCCAGACAAGTTCTTCTCAATTTAGGTGGCTTGCTCTCCACTGGCTTGTCTGACTGCAGGCCACATTCTGCACTTTGAAGCTAAATCTTTCACCTACACTTCTTTCCTCCTTCAGACTAGAGGGGTCTGTGCCTTTCAGGGCTCCTTCACGGCAGGTTAGCCTGCTTCAAGAGCCTCTTCGTCCCCCCACAGTGATCAATTGACCCCTGCCGGGAGGAGCAGGTTTGCTGGCATTAGACTAACACAGTGGTACAGCTCTGTTAGCTGACTAATCCGAGTGATCTAGCCATTATTAGTCATTTAAGATGACAGCCAGGCACCATCCTTTATGTATTTCTTCCAAATATGAACTCTGTGACTGCCATTTTTACCTTGTCTCCCTCAATCTTTGGAACTCTCAATCATTCTTGCTCTCTTTTCCTCTTTCTTTCTCTCATGGGTGAATACATTCAGTGTTCTGGCACATCCACACACACACACACACATACAGAGACTCTGGACCTGCGGGTAGATTTAAGGGCTAGAACTCTCCCAGCATGTTTAATGCAAAAGCATAGGCTGAATACTTTTGATAACTTTCAGACAACTTGACACAAGTGCACTACAGACTATGTGAATGCTAGCACTAGAGTAAGATAAAAAAAAAAATCATATGCAAAATAAGGGCTTAACAATAAAGATGTCACATCTAGTGTGAAGGAATTTTGGGTCAGTTTTCCATTGACACTAAAAACTTCACATTCATTTTTCATGCCTTGCAAATTGAAACGATTATTTTATTCATATTATATATTGTTGTAGCAAACACTACAATACAGTATGCACTTAAATATAAGAAAACGAAATAAAAGTAGTAAATAAAACCTATTTTAATAAAACCTAATATAAATACAGATATACCAATATTTATAGGTAGTTGTTGCCAGCTTTCTGTAAAAAAATAAATAAATATATTTTTAACAAACAAATAATAAATAAGAATTTTAGTTGCTAAGAGGTAAATAATAATTAATGAAAATTCTGTAATGATTTTAAATATGGAATGAATGAATTAATTAATTAATGATGTTTGGCTGGGGGTAAATAAAAGGTAATTAATAAGATAAATTACATATACATTACAAACATAATTTAATTAATATTTATATTACTAATAATGCAGTATAAATGTTTTAATATTTAATATACAAAATATTCTAAAAGTATGTTATAGTTAGTATACATTTATGAGTAGCTAAAATTAAGTCAAATTAGTCAAATATAAAAAATTGGTATGTAAACCATAAGGAAGGGGGAACAAAATCACTATTACCGTATTCTGCTAAACCACATGGTATTTTGTTCGAGGCTTCATAGTACATACTGGATAGAGTGTTAGACATCATTATATTGTAGCTTTTCGGAATTCTTCACGGATTGAAGAAAGAAAATGTAGAATAGAAGTAGAATTGGTGTGAACAACCGAATAACTCTGTCTCCACAAGACTGGACTACTTTATTAAAGCTATTCCTTCACAGAGTCTTATGATGCTAAAGTAAGAAACTGAGCGACGTGATGCGCTGCAGCCGTGGCTCTGCAACACAATGACCCTTGTGGTTTCATTAAGGAACGCATTGGTTTTGTTTCCAGAACTCTGGCAGAACAAAGGCCACACTCCTTTGGCCCCGATTGACTATATATGGTCCCCATTCAGTGAAATGCTCTCCTCTCTATGCAAAAGACGAGGAAAAAAAGAAAAACTTGGCTCTGTGTGGGCCGAGGTGAAAAATAAGCACATCAGTGGCTGGAGTTCATATACAGAAATAACAAGCAGAGATATGGAGAGCAGAGTGTGCTGACCAAGACTCTGAATGGTATAAATTATGATGGCCAGAAACTCCAGATAAAGGGGCCAGATTAATGGCCGGGCTTCAGGACCACAATAAGCCAGTGCTTCTTTATGCAGTGCCCATTGCACTGACTGCAGCAGCTCATAAACGCCCGTCGGCTGAGGCAGGTAGGATAGGATGTTGACGGAGTCCTCATTAACAGGTAGGAAGAACGGCTGAGCCGAAGTGTAGTTTACACTCAGTGGAGCTCAGCTTTTTTATGATGTTACAGCAGTATGTGCAGGGAATTGGAAAGATACACATACAGTTGGGAAATTGATCCCAGGGGAGGTTGTATCAGACTCACAAATGCAGACATGCAGGCCTTAATGCTTACAGAATGAACGTGCACAAACACACACACACACACAAATCAAAACCCATGCTAAAACTGATTTCAACACCAAGGGAAATTCAGAAAACAGTACATATTCAAACCGATGATCAGGGTGATTCTAGGATCTCAGCTTGAGGGGAATTAGCACCTTATCTCAATATGAGATGTGACAGAGCTTTATATATCTCAGCCTCAAGTTTATACAGTTCACCCTCAGCTCAATATATCGACTCTTCCCTACAATTTAAATGGATTTTCATCTGCAAATATGTGCAACCCTATAGACCATTAAAAAAAAAAAAAAAACTGTTGAAAAAAGGTATATTTCGAAGCATGGCAGCTGGTTTTAGCTAGATTAGCTCCTGCACTGGACCAGCATATAACAGACTAAGTACCAGCTTCAAAACATACCTTTTTTTCAACAGTGAAGTTCCCAGAAGCATCTCATTCCTATGAATGTTCTGACAGATCATGGCAGTCCACTTTCAGCGCTTATCAGATGAACAGAGAGAGGATAACCTCACAGAGCTGCAACAAAAGCAACTTTTGAAGCAAGCTGTCCTTCTTAACATTACTGCTCTGCTCAGATCTCAGAGAGAGAGAGAGAATGCCAAAGAAGAGAACAATAGAAGAGCGATCACTAAAAAGCAGAAGTGGCATCAAACAGAGCCGTGCTCCCAAAGGAAAAGGGCCGGAGGGAGGCCGCACTGTCTTTATCAATATGGGAAGCCGGCGGCAGACGTGCAGGGCTGCCCGCCAACTGCATCGTGCATGCACGGCACGCTCCAACCGCGCTACAGTGATGAGGCAAAATCCGTTAACTATTAGCAACCGGCATGCTGGAACAGAACAAGTTTTAAAAATTCTGACAGGGGTTACGGCTGTTTTCATTAGTGATGTCAGCATGCATTTCAGACGAGAGATGAGTTTATAGAGGGTAATTCATATTTCTTGTACAGAGTGAGATGGTCTGCTATGGCCAATTTCACTCTCGTTAAACGGTTAATACAGCGTATTGACACGTATTTTGCAAAATGCTGGTGAAGAGCTAGGCAAAAGATTGCTAACACTTTCCTACGCCACATCTAATGGATTTGACGAACAGCTGGCATGGAAACAGCTCAAGGATTTCCAAAAATAATATTGCGAAATATAGAGGCATAAGCAGACTTGCAAAACTGAAGAATTTGTTGTTTTAAGCAAAATACACTAATAAAATGAATGGATTTAATGAATGGATGCAAGGATGTGTTAAATTGATAAAAAGTGATAGTAAAAACATGCATTGTTAGAAAAGGTTTCTTTTTTGAATAAATGTTGTTCTTTTCAACTGTTTAATCATCAAATAATAATGAGAAAGGTTAAAAAGGCACAACATTGATAATAAATCAGCATATTAGAATGACACTGAAGACTGGAATAGTGATGATAATTCAGCTTTGCATCACAGAAATAAATCCTGTTTTAAAGTATTTAAAAATAAAGTTTTTATTTTGTAAAATTCTACAAATATTTCACAATATTGTGTTTATTCTGCATTTTCGATCAAATAAATGCAGCTGTGGTGCGCATACACACACACACACACACACACACAAATAAAACATATTTTTTTTCTTAAATATATACATGCATGTGTGTGTGTATTCATGTATACATAATAAATATACTCAGTACACACACATAAATATTATGTAAACAAAAAGTTTGATTTTGTATCAGGTATCTCAAGTCAGTAGCACAGGATTTCCCACACAGAGATTTTGAATGACAAATGCACTAAAATGCCATTATTATATAACCGTTAATAATATTTACACTTAGAGGTATAGAAACATAACTAAAACCCAATCTTTTGAAAGAAAGCCATAACTTACATAAACAACTTGAACATCCACTACATCCCGCCTTTTCAGAAAATTACATTTTTTTTCCCCTTAACTGCTGTGGCATTTGGTCTTTCAGCACCTGCTATTTTAAGTTTAAGTGCAGGTGGTGTGTCAAAAGGTCAGTGCCATGCTGCGCAATGATACGGCTCTGAGAAAACACGCTGAGGGGACGAAAACTGCAACGGCCAAGCTAAGACTCTTGACAGACCTAACGGAGACCACATCTATTCAAATATCAGCACAAATGGACTGTTTTCACACTCTACAGCTTTTATCAAGAGAAAATAGCAAAACTGTTATCTAAATAACACCGGTTAACATGCTCATTTCAATTTACACTAGCACAAAGAGTTAAATGCGTCACTTTGAGATGTTTGTCAGCTTTATTGCTCTAACCACAATCCAAGGGCACGCAGGTGGCATTTTTCTTGCATTTGCACTAGAACAGAATGTCATTTGGCTTTTCAACTTGATTAAAGGACACAAAGAAAGAGAGAGAGCAGAGAAAATAAGAGATTCGGTCATTGTGTACCATGGCAGATTGCACAGACAAGACTTTTGCAGACAGCGTACGTTCTCTTTGTATTCAGTCGTCTACCTGAATAAACCCACCGCCAGCTTTCAAGAGGAGCTGCATGCCGTATATATGCCATCACAAACACATCAACACATAAATACTCCAATCAGCACTGTTCACAAACGCCTTTTGTTCCACAGGGTTTCTTAAGAAGGGCTGTCGCCTTGCTCTGAATTGGTTATTTTGCCATTATTGTGTTTGTTCAATAGGAAACTCTCCAATTCCCTTTTTGGCTGGCTATTTCCTTATCCTGTCTTTGATTACAGGGTTTCTGAAGGTTCCTGGCTGATTTGGCCCTTGTCACACATGGGCAGCACCAAGGTCATTACATCCAGATGTACAGCATCTGGTCTGACTTATTATCTTTCTTTCTCTAGGTGCACATTCTCTCGTAACCACTTTGTTGAGTATGTCTGTTAAAAGGCCCACCTACTTTGTGTCGCTGTGGGGGCCAAGACAGGCAGCCGTTGCACAGCATGCAAAATGACTACCATGCTCGAGTGTGCACACAGCAGGTGGGGTTCAGTCTATTATAGACACTATCAGAGAGCTACTGAAAGATAACACTAAAATAACTAGATTTCAAATAGAAGAACTCATACAGTATCACCTATTCAATACTTTTGACAATAATATTGTTCTAATGCCACTTAAGGTCTCTTCGCTGGCACTTTTTACTTCTTTTTAAAATGAAAATAAAGTTGTAAAGTTATCTGAAAGGTCTCCTACAGTGTATTTGATTAACATTTGATGGATACTGATAACAAAACTGGCAAGTACATTCTCAGTCTGGCTAGCTTAAATCTGATTGAAAGGTTTTAGTGAAAAGGAAACAAAGTAATCTTTAGAAATACATTTACTTAGTGATTTTAAAATATTATACACATAATTTCATTATTATTATAATTATTTATTTATTTTTATCTATCGTTGTGGTGTTAATATAAACCCGTCCCTAAATGGCACATAACATAACATAACATAACATAAGCAATAATAAAATAGTTTTACTCATTTTCCACCTGAAGGAAAACATTTTTTTTTTTTTTTTTTTAAATAGGCTCATTATCCAACTCCCCTAATGTTAAACAGCTGAGTCCTACCATTTTCGGATCCATTCACCCTGTGCTACGGCAGCAAAATTCCTTAATTATTACTCCGGAATGACATTATACTTCCTAGCCATATCGGAGAAGACAGAAGAGTTAAGTTTTAAATAGGAAAAATATTGAAACTCTTTGGTCATTTTTGAGCAAGATGCTAACGGTCTAATCAGATTCCATGATCTATGCTAAGCTACAGCTAAACTGCTACCACCAGACCCGGAGATCGGCTGAATGGATTCAAAAACCTTTAACAAGTCTAAAATTGTGTAAATTCTAATGTCTAAAACACGGTATTTCCGTTAATTATTTTCCTAGATTGTATTTTGACTTACTGGACTGGATTTCTTTTCTTTCTTTTTTACAGATATAAATAAATAAAAAATAAATAAATAAGAGACAAAGTACGTGTTACATTTTCAGTTTTTGTCATAGTTTTCTTTGTGATGCCTGTTTGGTTCCTGTTTTTTTTTTTTTTTTTTTTTTTTTTTGGTCATGTTCCTGCGTTCATTAGTTCCTTTGCTCATTGTTTATTTATTAGTTTACCTATATCACCTAGTGTCCAGTTAATTACCCTCGTTTGTCTTGTATTTAAGACCCAGTCTGTTCAGTCTTTGTTTGTCTGGTCACAGTTACTTTATGTTGTGTTTCCCTATTGTCCTTCTGCTTTTTCTTTTCTCTTATTTTTTTTGTTTTTGTTTTATTAAACAGAGTTTGGTTTGCTCCAGCACTTCCCTTTGCCTTCCTCCTGACACAACTGTGACAGTATTGTCATTATCAATATACAAACTAGGGATGTAACAATATAATTTTTTTTAGAACTGATCCAATACCGAAAATTCTGAGTATCTGCCGATACTCATGCAATCCGATACCAACACAGTCTTTTTTTTTTTTCTAATATAGAATTTATATACTTATCTGTGTTGACCTCATTCTTTTGTGTTAATCACAATATACTACATATACACAACTTCATTTTAATGAAAAATAACAAATGAAAAATATATATAATCATAAATGATTACAAAAATACTATTATAAACTAGGTTGGTAGATAATTCAGCAGCAAAAGATACTCTAGATTCTTGAAAAATCACGGGAGCACATGAATTTTATCAAATCTATTGAAATATTTTATTTACAATAAAAGTGAATAAGTCTAAAATCTGGTAAAATGTTACACATTGTTTATATATATATATATATATATATATATATATATATATATATATATATATATATATATATATATATATATAGATTTAAATTTATATATTTGAATGTAAAACTATATATTAAGATTTAAATTTATTTATATGGAATTATAAATATATATTCAGATTTATAAGCATATATACATATTTACATTTATATATTCAGACTTTTAAGTGTTTATTCAGATTCACATTTAAATATTCAGATTTATAACTATATATTCAGATTTACTTATATATTCAGACATAACAATATATTGACAGATTGCATTCATATATTCAGGCTAATAAATATATATTCAGGTTTTTTTATATAATCATTTCCTGTTTGGCACCTCATAACTGTATGTATATATATATATTATTTATTTTTTTGCCATGCGTTTGGTCGGTCAGATGATCTAACCATACCTGTTTTGTCCAGAATATGCCGTATAATCAATCACTGTCTGCATGTGATTGCCCTAAGAGTGGATTTTACAAGAATTCTAAGGGCATTAACTCACAGCAGCAGTGCACGATTTATTCCAGGCACAAATCGCTAAAGGAGCATACAGCTGTGGAGCTAGTACTTCTATTACCCCGCGTTTTTATGCTTTATAGAGCTGAGGACTTCAGAAAGGTGAAGTGAAGCACCTCAGCATCTCACCCTACTGCTCTTGCCTGTTTAATAACAAACATATATCGTCTCCTCCATTTCCGAAATGGCGGCAAAAAGGCCGTTAGAGACTGAAAAACAGCCACACAAATTAAAGATACCGTTAGGTGTAAAAGTGTTTTTGGGGCTGCGGTCTCCACTATCTGAACCCACCATAACTGCCACGTAATGACCAGAGTGATGTACGGCCGTTCGGTCCCAGCGTTCATTTCCTACACAACAACTCGCATGGCTGCACAAAACACTGTAAAACAAGGCCTTGACTCAGAATAAGGAGAGGTCCTCTCAGCATTTGGGCTTTGCTTTTATGGACGGACATGATAAGGACTGTAAAAAGGAAGGAGAGATTGCTCACCAGTAAGGTAATTAATCAATTAGAAAGAACAGATCGATCGTTCTCCCCCATACAGGCTGGTAGTCTGACAGCACTCAGATGTAATTAAAATTGTAACTATTGACAAATCAAGATGGATGGAGGACCACAAAGCCACTTCGCTTCTGAGTGGAAAGCCAATGAGAATGAATGACCATTGTATTATGTGTTCCACTGCCAACCTATCATCTTCATATTGCTGGCATTTAAGATTTAGTTATTAGAAAACTAATGTTTTTCAGAATTGAACTGAAATTCCAATGCCAATGGTGAACAACCTTGTTTACCTCAACTGAAGAAGAGGAACACATCTCAGAAGCTGCTGGCACCACATCTGATGTTGCGTTTGAAGATCCTGGCCACTCATTGTTCTCTCTCTATCACACTGAAACATTCCCTCTCAAAACAGTCACAAAGAACATCCAGTTTGGAGAAAGTTGAGACTGTTAGATGTTTGGATCTTTATTTTATTATTATTTTTCAAGAGGAAACCATCTGCTGCTTCACACAGTATGAAGAAGCTAGAGGCTTATATTCAAGGGAAGCTGATGGAACAACATACGCAGAAGTTGAGAACTCAGTCTTTATGTTGTGATGTATACAAAAACTGTACTATTAATTCAGTATTCAGTAATATATATATATATATATATATATATATATATATATATATATATATATATATATATATATATATATATATATTACTGAATACTGAATACTGAATTAATGGCTGCTGGAAATTTAGCTTTGCATCAAAGATATAAATTACATTTTAATATACAGCACACTCAAATACTCAAGTTATTTCACATTGTAGTACATTATATGAATGATGAATAGTTCAAAATTACAATTAAAATTACAAAACAATTAAAATTAAAATTACAGCAATTCATTTAGCAAAGGTTTTACCTTCCATTTGAATATTACCTCTAAATAACAGCAGGGACCATTTGCACATAAACAAGCATTTTTAATGTCAAATTCCTGATTTTTTATTTCTTATTTATTTATTTATTTGTGTGTTTGTGTGTGTGTGTGTGTGTGAGAGAGAGAGAGAGAGAGAGAGAGAGAATCTGGCAGGAAATATATTCAGAAACATCACTTCAATTTCCTGGGGGCTTAGGGAAAAAGATTTCAGTGACAACCTGTGGCGCATCACAAACAATCGTCGGATCAACTGTAGAAATTGAAAGATAATCACCTTGTTAAAGAGACGATAATGACAACAACAATAAAACAAATTATCACACTATGCGTGAAGCACCGCTGGTCATCTAAACACACTCTAAGGTGATGAAAATGCCAGTATTTTTTTTATAGGCACAGTGGCGTTTTCCTCGCCCCCATCTGTTAAAATGCAAAAACCACAAATATCTTCACTCATCAAACCGAAGCACCCAACAAATCAAAGTTAAGGCAATTACACTCCCACATCCCTCTTCTTTATTTCAGAATGGCAACAGCTGTTTTCGGTGGTCCAAATTGCACTGTAATTTCATGAGGAGCATATGGTTACAGTTGATTAATCCAGAAGGAAAAGTGTTTTATTATTTCCAAAGGCAGATGGGTAAATAAGCCCTCAAAGGGGCTCGAGAAAGGAGGTGGAGAGTTTCAGAAACTAAGGCGTGTTCCCACAGGAATTGATCAGGGGTCCGGGCTTCCTCTGGCGAGTGGCTTCTGCTCCGTGGCACTGATTGATGAAGCCCCTCTGTGCTGGTGAGAGGTGGCATCTTCATGGAAAGGGTGGCAGGCACCATATGCTCATTGATACACGAATGCACACACTCAAAGTTGCGTGCCTGTGGCTACGTGCTATGTCACACTTATAGACTAATCTTAGAACAGTGTGACAGAAAGTACACATACACTTCTATCAAACAGAACCCAGAATCCTGTGAAGTCTGTCACAACATCTTGGATGTCTGCAGTGTCACATTTATATTTAACAGTTAAGCAGATGCTCCTATCTGAAGTTACTTACA
The DNA here is from genome assembly GCF_023724105.1 of Carassius gibelio. Classification (NCBI taxonomy): domain Eukaryota; kingdom Metazoa; phylum Chordata; class Actinopteri; order Cypriniformes; family Cyprinidae; genus Carassius; species Carassius gibelio. Next base: position 4,336,051 of record NC_068407.1, on the reverse strand, counting down.
AATTACAATACTACAACAAAAATTATTCATCTAAACGAGAATTCAGATTTATTTTTTGTTTTGTTTTTTTGCCATGTTTTCACATTATACTTTGCATCTATCTCTCTATGGCTGGATATTGATACAGATTTCTTGATGCCATTATATTATCATTCTATTTCAGTTTACAACCTCTCTCATACAATTTTGTGTTTTCTGTGAGTGGTAGATTCAGGGGTGGGGTTAGAGGTGGTCATTCTTACAAATTTCTACTAATTTGCATCTGTAACACCCGCGAAGAATGCACGGAAGGAAATAATTTGGTTTCACAGCTACTTCTATGTATGTGTGGGGCCGGATCAGAAGACTACGTTCGCTCAGGAGTCAGGATTGCAGCAGGAGAAAGAACACAACAACAACTTCTGGAAAAGGTAAGTATTTATGTAGATTTTGATGGTTTGAAAGAGCAAAAGAATAACAATTTGAATAGACAATGGTAAATCTCAAGTGAACCAAACACTTTTCAATTAATGGAAATAACTACTTACAGTAGTCACTTTAACTCTCACTTTATGTAGAGCTCCTAAATACCTCTTAATATGTTTATCTATTATTTGATTATATTAATTATATATTTATATTTATTTTATACTTATTTATCTATAGTTTAATGAGATTATGATATAATATATATAACTCTTTGGTTTGATACAACTTCACACTCTTGAAAATGTAAATTCAAAGTTTCACTCTTAAAATAACCAACAATGTTTTACACTCTTTCAGAAAACTCAACAGAAAGTAAACAACAAAAATGCACAGGTAAATAACCAGATGAAAAGGTATCAGTCCAAAGCAAATGCTTAGTCCTTTGAAATAAATGTCCAACGTGGAAACAAAAATACTCAGATCCTTGAGTGAAAAGAGTTTCGATGCTTAGCAAAAAATGTGTCCAAAAAGTAAAAAACAGGTTTACACAATATTTCCTACCAGTGTGATGAACAACTTCCAGATTCTATGAAATGGGATGGCTCGCCAGTTTCTGCAACCGTGTGTCTCTCTCTCTCTCGATGGACAGCAGAAACAATTCTCCCAAACGTCAACAAAACTCCAGATCCAGAATCAGCATTGCTCTCAGGAACATCAATAAACAAAGAAGAGAGAGAAAAGAAAAGAAACCAACAAAAAAAAAAAAAACCCAACCTTGCAAAACAAGGCAGAAAATTACAATTAATATCAGAGCTCTCAATATCAAAAGCATATTTCAGTAACACACTGAAAAAAATGTACAATTGCACTCACAATATACACATCTCTTTTCCTTTAAACACATTTCTCATTAAAATACAACAACTGATTTGCTCAACTTACTCAACCCATATAAATCAATGCGTTAGCCATTAGCTAAGACCGCATGGTTAGCATAACTCCCTGTGCTTAGCATCACACTTTCAGCACATATTATTGACATAAAATAACCATTTGACCACAAATCAACATATATACACATATATTTTTCTTCTAAAACATTGAACAGAAATAAAGCATAATTTAGACGTTTGTTTTGCAGTGAAACACTACACTAACTAATTTATATAAAGGATAGACAAATACATATACATGTAATTCACTTACCAAGAAAATAGTGAGTAAACAGAACAATCCCGGATGGAAAAATAAAAATCTCTCTTTTGGTTTCTCTCGAGTGAATTAACTTTTTTCTGTTTCCTATTTCCTTCAGATCCAGTGCAATCGCAATCGTCTAATGTAAGCACCACTTTACTGCTAACGAGCGAACACTGTTCTCATATTTCAAAACACTTCTCTTACAGATCGACTTAACTTAAAACACTTTAAATCTCTGTTCAAAAGCTGTTTTTGCTAAATCGCCATGTCTCCGCTTCTCACCGTTCTCTCCCTTTTTCTGTTTTTCTTTTTGACGTCAACCTTGAGGGAGGGGTTACTTTTAAACGGCCAGTTTCTAATTTTACTTATTTTCCTAGACATTTTCTGTTATTAATTATTTCACTTAGTATAAGTTGAGAATTCGATATATAATATGAATATGAATAAAATAATGGGATGATATTAATAAAATAGACTTATTTTATTTACATATGTGGTAATATATATTTTTCTCTATTCACAGGTGCTGGCTCTTGTAACCTGGGTTACATCCTCCCTCACGGAATATATGCACGTCCCTGTGCATTTACACATCGATGATAGGGGGAACCACAGACTCTTCAAAGGAGCACTCGACTGCCTTACTTAAGCCTTGCAATAAAGACTGAAACACTGTGGTGAGTGGATTTCCTAATGTGGGGTATTCAAACTTTTTAGGGGGGTGTCGCTCTCTCTGTGAGCGTCTGGGAATAATATCCTCAAGATCAGCATTTTCGGTCTGTTCTTTCTGTGAAACTGCAACATGACGGTTTTCATTTGCCTCACTGCTTTTCTCCTCACTCAGTAACTCAGTACTTCCTGCATTTTCCTCCACAGGTTGCTCTTCAGGTAAGTATTCGTCCACAGGTTCCACTGAAAAATCCTCTTCGGATTCCAGGGCAGGTAAGCTCTTCCTCACAGGCTCAGGTACAGGTAAGCCAGATGTTCCTTCCAGAACATGAGGTAAGTAACTTGTAACAATCTCAATGTCAGATTCTAAGGATCTCCCTGGAACACTACATAGGATTTGTTCATCCCCAGACTCTTGGCTTTCGGCGACAGATTCTGATCCCAGCACCTCTACATCATTAGAAGAACTCCTGGTCTTAGGTTTCCTAGTAACCTTTCCCTTAGATTGTATATCAGGACTGCTTGGCTGCAAAAACCCACAGGGTAATAACAGGTCTCGATGCAAAGTCCTTAGAGAGCCTGTCTTTCCTTCTAGCTGGACAGCGTAAACAGGTAAATCACGAATCCTTTTGACAACTACATAAACTCCTTGCTCCCATTTGTCAGCCAATTTGTGTTTACCCCTTAGTCTCACATTCTTCACAAGAACTCTGTCTCCTTCTTCCAGATTAGAAGCGACCACTCTTTTGTCGAATCTCCTTTTGTTACGTCCAGCCACTTTCTCAGCATTCTTAGTAGCTATGTCATAACTTTCTCGCAATCTTGCTTTCAAATCTTGCACATACTGGGAATGTGACTTTGTAGGGGCATCCACCGGTAATCCAAAAGCCAAATCAACTGGCAACCTGGGTTGCCGTCCGAACATAAGTTCGTAAGGTGTGTATCCCGTAGTGTCGTTCCGGGTACAATTATAAGCATGTACCAGGGGCTTTACGAATTCCTTCCACTGAGATTTCTTCTCATTCTCCAGTGTTCCCAACATTTGGAGAAGTGTGCGATTAAATCGCTCCACAGGGTTCCCTCTTGGATGGTAAGGGGTGGTTCGGACTTTACGTATTCCGGCAATCTTACACAGTTCTTTTATCATTTTTGACTCAAAGTCTGCCCCCTGGTCGCTATGCAATTTTTCTGGGAACCCATAGTGTACAAAGTAATTGTCCCATAGACTTTTGGCAACAGTCTGAGCAGTTTGGTTCCTGGTTGGTATCGCAACTGCATACTTGGTGAAGTGATCTGTAATAACCAGGATGTTCTTGGTATTACTCCGATCTGGTTCCAAAGACAGAAAGTCTATGCACACCAGCTCCAGTGGCATGCTAGTTTTTATGCTCACCAAGGGTGCTGCTCTTTCCGGTGCGGTCTTTCTACGAACGCAACGTTCACATGTCCTGATCTTTTTCTCCACTGCTTGAGACATTCTTGGCCAAAAGAATCTTGATCTGACAAGATCTAAAGTTCTGTCAGTTCCCAGATGACCCATATCATCGTGGAGACTTCTCAACACTGTACTTCTAAGAAAAATGGGAAGCGCCAACTGATACAAGGGAACCCCGTGATCTTGTTTCTTTCTATACAATATCCCATTCTTTAACTCAAGTCGATTCCATTCCTTGAACCACAACCGCAAAGTAGACGACTGATTCCCAAGATTACTGGGCTTCTTACCACTCTCCAATCCTTCTATGACAGCTTTTATCTCTGAATCTTTTCTCTGCAGGTCTGCTAAAGACGATGGAGACAGCTGAGGGAGATCTGGAAGACCATGCTCATCCTCCTGCTGGAACTCTTTGGGCAAAGCATCTTCATGGCAAGTGAGGGATTCGATCAAGGTAAGTGAAATATCAGAAGGGCTTGAATTCTCAGCTGATCCAACCACTTGATGTCTGTCACATATCGCTTTTATGGTGTCTGCAAGAACAACAGATGGCTCAGCTTCTTGCTCCATGAAATGGTGCAGAGCGAACTGTTTGATTCTTTCTCTTTCTTTCCGTGAGACCCAGTCATCAAGAAGTTCACCATGTGGTCGGCGAGAGAGCCCATCGGCATCCTGATTTTGGTTGCCAGCTCTGTACTGCAGCTTGAAGTTATAGGTTGATAAGCTGGACAACCAACGGTAACTAATGGCATCAAGCTTTGCCGAGGTAAGGATGTATGTCAGAGGATTACTATCCGTGACAACAGTGAACTCCGCTCCGTAAAGATAATCACTGAATTTGGAGGTAACTGCCCATTTCAGCGCCAGGAACTCTAATTTATGTGCAGGGTATCGGCTCTCTCCTTTCGTCAGTCCTCTGCTGGCAAAAGCTATAACTCTCTTCTGCCCTTCTTGCTCCTGATATAAAGCTGCGCCCAGCCCTGTGGTGCTGGCATCTGTGTGTAGCACATAGGGGAGCTTGGGGTTAGCGAAACCAAGTACAGGCGCAGACGTAAGCTTGTCAATGATGGAATCAAAGGCAATTTGACACTCTGGAGTCCATCTCTCATGAAACTCCTCTTTGGGATTGAAATATCCATCTTTCAACCTCTTACTCCTACTCTTTTGGAGTGGAGGGTATCCAGCCGTGAGATCTGTAAGAGGCTTCACTATCTTAGAGAAATCCCGGACGAATCTTCTGTAATACCCGGCAAACCCTAGGAAGGACTTTAACTCTTTTAGATTCGTTGGCCTCGGCCAAGTCTTCAGAGCTTCAGTTTTCGAGGGATCTGTCTCCACTCCACTCTGAGAGACAATATGGCCCAGATATTTTACAGATGTCTGGAAGAAATGGCATTTCTCAGGAGATAGCTTTAATCCATACTCCTTCAGATGATTAAAGACACGTAACAACCTTGCTTCATGCTCTTCCAGAGTTTCTGAGAACACAATGAGATCGTCGATAAACACCAACACCTCTTTTCGATTTAGGTCTCCCATGCAACGCTCCATCAATCTTTGAAACGTGCTCGGTGCATTGGATATTCCTTGTGGCATTCGATTGAATTCCCAGAATCCAAATGGGCAAACGAACGCTGTCTTACACTTGTCTGTTTCTTCCATTTCGATCTGGTAGAATCCCGATTTTAGGTCAAGCACGGAGAACCACTTCGACCCAGTCAACGTGGAAAAGACTTCCTCCAAGTTTGGAAGCGCATAAGCATCCTTAATTGTCTGCAAATTAAGCTTCCTAAAATCGATGCACAATCTTACTCCACCATTTTTCTTACGAACCACAACAATGGGCGAGGCAAATGAGGATTCGGACTCGCGTATGATTCCAGCTGACAATAACTCTTGGAGGTGAGCTCTCACAGCATCGACGTCCTGAGGGTGAATAGGTCTAGCCCTATGCTTGAACGGTGTCTCATTGCTTAGTTTTATTTGATGTTTCACTTTTGTCGTGTGACCATAATCAAGGTCATGCTGCGAGAAGACTTCAGGCCTAGAACTCAGAAACTTGAGATCCTCTCCTTCCATTCTGCAGATAAAGGGGAGTCTCCAAAATCAAAGGTGAGGTTGCCAGTGTTACGTTCTCTCTCCACTGGTTCCTTGCTTAAACCTTGATGCTGGCCCATGATCCTCTGGACTGCATGGATTTCCGCTAACACAGTTTTAGGAGTAAGTCGTATGTCAGTTTGTGTCTCATTCCTCAGCAGGACTGATAACTTAGTTGGATGCTTATGGGGTAGAGAGTGCAGACAGCTTGCAATCAAGATTCCATTCGGCAAAGGAATCGATGGTGGTTCAAGGGCCACCCATCCTTTCATGTAGGGCCCATTCAGATGAACTGCACCATCCAAAACTACTGTACTTTTTGCAGGTATAACTTCCACAGAGGTCCCTTTCACTTTTACACACCCAAGGTTCTCGCTGGTAGCTCGAATCCACCTGGCCTCCAACACTCTAAGTACTGCCTGATATCCACAAAGACTGGACTGAAGCTTCACTGAACTCTCTTTGGCACTCTTGCTATACAACACATCAAGGGAGTTAGTTCCAACTAGGATCTGTGGGGAACTCGTCAAGTCTGGCACCACCAACGCCAAAGTAGGAATTTCAACTTCCACCCCAATGAACGTTGCAGGAAACTTTAGGGTTAACTCAATGTATCCTAAGTATGGTACAGCCTGACCGTTAGCCCCTTCAACTTCTAACAGGTTACCCAGTGGTTTCAAGGGAGAGTCTGTCAGATTATTTTCATAAAATGATTGAGGGACCGTAGTCACTTGTGAGCCTGTATCTAGCAGACAGTTCACTTTTTTGTCTCCAATCATAACTTCTGCCGTACACTTCACTCCTACTAACCCTTTGGGCAAGCAGTTTGACGGCGGTGTGTTATGTCTATCTGTATCAACGTTCTGTTCAAAACATTCAGGGCGATAGTCTGAATGTATGGTCTTCGTATGCCCTCCTACAAAGACCTTCTTTAGTTTAAAGGCTGAGTAGGCCTTCCATACTGAGAGTCCCAAGCACGCTGCTGCTCTCTCAGCTTAGCCCTTTTCTCCGTCACCTTAGCGGGGTTCGCTGCATTTTCGCAATTAACTGCCAGGTGTCCATCTTCTCCACAGGAAAAACAATACCAAGCACGAGGCCTATCAGTCCTCAATGAGCTTTTCCTGGGGTCATTGTTCCTCACTGTATCAAGCGGTCTCTGCATATAGAATGCTTGAGGTGTCTGACGAATAACACTCTGAGCTTGCAGTTCAGCCACTTGACTTCGCAGCTTACGAATCTCTGATTCCTCCAAATCGCTTGATTTTGAACTTTGGGCTACTGACTCCTTCACTGCCGCAACCTGGGTGCTTAACTCCTCCACCATCCCCTTCAGAGCAGTTAGCTCAACCTTCTCAGAGAAACCTTTCTTGTTCTTCTGATCTGGTGGCTGTTTCAGGGCTGTGACTTGAGCCTGAATTTCCACTACTTGCTTCCTTAACAGACTCATTTCAGAATTCTCAGAATGTGGTATATCACAAGGGCAAGCCAACATCTGATTGGAAGGTACTCGAAGCTTTGGAAAACCAGCTGAAGGTTTTGACAGTCCAAGATGTTTCTTCATACGTTCCTCCTTCGAAGCTTGTTTATCTTCTTGAGTACGTATAAGCACTGCCAACTCGGCAAAAGCAGGTGGATGCGCTTCTCTTTTTTCAAGCTGGAGATCTGCGATGAGGCTATTGTCCCAACACCCTCTGCAGAACTGTTTCAGCAAGTAGCGATCCCGCTCTGTTTCCATTATTCCGTTTCGTCTGATCGTCGTACTCAAAATGACCTGCAGCCTGTGCAAGTAACCTGATGGCTTTTCACTCTGATTCTGACAGGTACTCATGAATTTAGCCAGCAGCTCATCACCATCCTCTACAGAACCATACACAGACTCCAAGATCTCAAGATAAGCAGCAGGTAAGGCTGGAGGGTGCACATGCTTCACAACATCAGCTGCTGGAGGTAAGAGACTATCCAGAATTTTCCGGGTTCTATGCAAGTCAGAAATGGAAGGATCATTCAACAAGAAGTCGACACTCGCACGCCAAGTGTCGAAATCCGGCTCATTTGGGGGACGTGGGGACTTCCCAGAGAAGGCCCTCAGACGAATCAAAGTCTGCTGTGAAGTATTGTCGCTTTTCACTATGTGCTCAACGACCATCCTCTGGACACCGGGTGGGTCTATGATATTTAAAGGAAATGTGAGACTGGTGGGTACACTAACATCCTCCGTAGTGACTCTCGAAACAGGTGGGGACACAAAGGTAATCTCACTCTTGGTTGGGTTTTTATTCTCAATATCTTGAGCATCTGTTGCAGGAGGAGGGTTGACAGAATGAGTATCTGCGATTTTCTCCAATTCTTCCTGCAGGACACTCTGAAAAGGCCTCCCACTTTCTTTGGCAATGGCTCTTAATTCTTCAAGATACCCTTCTGTGGCGGTGCGACTAGTGGGCTTAGTGTATGCAGGAGGAAGGGTACGGACACGGAAAGTGACAGCTGGGTCAGAAAGACTGCCTAGAGTCAAGGGCAGAAGGGGAAGTAACTTCTGGATCGCTGAGTTGTGGCTGTATTCAACAATAGCATTTCTATGGAACTCAGACTCTGGGTCGTCAATTATGAGATTTTTGCTAATTGAGCCAAATCTTTGCAAATATTTTTCTATTTCATTGTCAACTTCAGTTAACGTAAGGCCTTCAATCAAAAGTGCGTTCTCTACATTAACGTTTTCCTGTTTCACTATCTCCATCTTTTGCTTTTAAAGATTAAGTTTCTGAGGCTCACAGGTTTATTTTTCTCTGGTTCTTTCACAGACTCTTGTTGCAACCAAGACTCCTGGCTGGCTCGCCAAGTTTTCCCCTGTAACACCCGCGAAGAATGCACGGAAGGAAATAATTTGGTTTCACAGCTACTTCTATGTATGTGTGGGGCCGGATCAGAAGACTACGTTCGCTCAGGAGTCAGGATTGCAGCAGGAGAAAGAACACAACAACAACTTCTGGAAAAGGTAAGTATTTATGTAGATTTTGATGGTTTGAAAGAGCAAAAGAATAACAATTTGAATAGACAATGGTAAATCTCAAGTGAACCAAACACTTTTCAATTAATGGAAATAACTACTTACAGTAGTCACTTTAACTCTCACTTTATGTAGAGCTCCTAAATACCTCTTAATATGTTTATCTATTATTTGATTATATTAATTATATATTTATATTTATTTTATACTTATTTATCTATAGTTTAATGAGATTATGATATAATATATATAACTCTTTGGTTTGATACAACTTCACACTCTTGAAAATGTAAATTCAAAGTTTCACTCTTAAAATAACCAACAATGTTTTACACTCTTTCAGAAAACTCAACAGAAAGTAAACAACAAAAATGCACAGGTAAATAACCAGATGAAAAGGTATCAGTCCAAAGCAAATGCTTAGTCCTTTGAAATAAATGTCCAACGTGGAAACAAAAATACTCAGATCCTTGAGTGAAAAGAGTTTCGATGCTTAGCAAAAAATGTGTCCAAAAAGTAAAAAACAGGTTTACACAATATTTCCTACCAGTGTGATGAACAACTTCCAGATTCTATGAAATGGGATGGCTCGCCAGTTTCTGCAACCGTGTGTCTCTCTCTCTCTCGATGGACAGCAGAAACAATTCTCCCAAACGTCAACAAAACTCCAGATCCAGAATCAGCATTGCTCTCAGGAACATCAATAAACAAAGAAGAGAGAGAAAAGAAAAGAAACCAACAAAAAAAAAAAACCCAACCTTGCAAAACAAGGCAGAAAATTACAATTAATATCAGAGCTCTCAATATCAAAAGCATATTTCAGTAACACACTGAAAAAAATGTACAATTGCACTCACAATATACACATCTCTTTTCCTTTAAACACATTTCTCATTAAAATACAACAACTGATTTGCTCAACTTACTCAACCCATATAAATCAATGCGTTAGCCATTAGCTAAGACCGCATGGTTAGCATAACTCCCTGTGCTTAGCATCACACTTTCAGCACATATTATTGACATAAAATAACCATTTGACCACAAATCAACATATATACACATATATTTTTCTTCTAAAACATTGAACAGAAATAAAGCATAATTTAGACGTTTGTTTTGCAGTGAAACACTACACTAACTAATTTATATAAAGGATAGACAAATACATATACATGTAATTCACTTACCAAGAAAATAGTGAGTAAACAGAACAATCCCGGATGGAAAAATAAAAATCTCTCTTTTGGTTTCTCTCGAGTGAATTAACTTTTTTCTGTTTCCTATTTCCTTCAGATCCAGTGCAATCGCAATCGTCTAATGTAAGCACCACTTTACTGCTAACGAGCGAACACTGTTCTCATATTTCAAAACACTTCTCTTACAGATCGACTTAACTTAAAACACTTTAAATCTCTGTTCAAAAGCTGTTTTTGCTAAATCGCCATGTCTCCGCTTCTCACCGTTCTCTCCCTTTTTCTGTTTTTCTTTTTGACGTCAACCTTGAGGGAGGGGTTACTCTTAAACGGCCAGTTTCTAATTTTACTTATTTTCCTAGACATTTTCTGTTATTAATTATTTCACTTAGTATAAGTTGAGAATTCGATATATAATATGAATATGAATAAAATAATGGGATGATATTAATAAAATAGACTTATTTTATTTACATATGTGGTAATATATATTTTTCTCTATTCACAGGTGCTGGCTCTTGTAACCTGGGTTACACATCCTCTTAAAATACTTGTTTCCCCGCAAAACGTACAGATTCATTCGAGCCAGGTCGTATGAATTACCGTATTTTCAGGACTATAAGTCGCACTTTTTTTCATAGTTTGTCTGGTCCTGCGACTTATAGTCAGGTGCGACTTATTTATCAAAATTAATTTGACATGAACCGGGAGAAATGAACCAAGAGAAATGAACCATTAGAAAACATTACCGTCTACAGCCGCGAGAGCAGTGAGCAGCATAGAGCGCCCTCTCGTGGCTGTAGACGTTAATGTTTTTTCTTGGTTCTAAATAAATGCGACTTATAGTCCAGTGACGTATTTTTGGACTGATGCGACTTATACTCAGGTGCGACTTATAGTCCGAAAAATACGGTATCAACCTCATCAAATGTGTATAATCTACTGTGTGATTAGTTGTCATTTTTCCGATCCCCTCCATCTTCTATTCTCTCTTTTGTTTCCTGTCTCCCCTCTCACTGTATTTATTAACAAAATGGCAAGAATAACATCTAAAAAGGACAAAAATGGAACAAAATGGAACAAAATGGACACTGGAGCACTGAAATACACAAACACACTTCCAAGAGCTCATCGCATTTGTGGTTTGGATGAGACCGTGCTGTAGAAGATGCAATTGCACCTTCTCCGCATTAGAGCCGTGTGGCTTGTGTCTTGCATCGAGAAATAAAGTATATGGATCAAACCATGATGCCAGCTACAGGTTTAATTATTCACAAGATTTTTGAGATCACTGGCCTTTTTTAAGCTCACACGCACACACACAAACACCCCAAGGGAGCAGCAATTACAGGGTTCAGAGGTGGCATCATATGCACGGGCCAATCTGATTGCATTTCCATTCCAAGTGCACGGCTCGCTGCTTAAGAGTGTGAGACTTAAAGGCCTCATGAACGACATGTCACACGGCAGTCCACACTCATTACCATACTGCTATGCGCTCTTTCCGACTTTGGTAAACAACCCCAAAAGCGCCATGCACAGTCTCCACACTTTGCATAATTGTGCTTTAAAAGGCCTGGGATTCAGCTGACTATAACACACTGAATGAGAACTTGAGTGCAGCATTCTGTGAGCGAATGTGGAGGTACATTCATCTGATTTTCTGCATTAAAAGCTTTAAAGGAGTAACGGGCTCCACCGAGTTGCAGGAAATGGGCAACATTACAACAGAGGCTGGTACATGGTGGGGATCATGCTAGGAGAGGTGTCTGAAAGAGCTCAGATACAAGAGGAAACGTAAGGTTTGCAACTCCATCCGGTGCAATTTCTCTCGGATGCGGGTGAAAGGGCAGAGCTGTACAAATAAGAGTTCTTCAATTATTCTTTACTGAACTTGCTGTCTTATTAAAAAAAAAAATGCACTGTATGCTCTGAAAAGACCAGCATGGTAGGTCACAGGCTGGGTATTGTTACAGATTTCTGTATGCTATTAGATTATCATTCTTTCAATTTAGGTTATATTAGTTTTGACAGTTTTACATTCTTCTTCTCTATATTTCTATCTATCCATCCATCCAAATTCATTCACGTTTATTCAGTTCTGAATTGTACACAACATTGCTTGAGTTGGCTATTTAGTTCTAATTAATTAAAAACATGATGAAATTTATTTAGATCAACCTTTTTATTTAGAATTTAGTCTTTCTTGATTCAATCTATTCATCCATCCATCCATTGCTTTTCTAGATAAATATGCATTCTAATTTAAACTGTAATTGAATCATAAAATTGAAAATTTATAATTGAGATGTAAAACAAATATAAAACAATGTTTACAAATTAAAATCCTCACTGCTTGAGATTGCTATTTTGTTATTTTTAGATTGAAAACATGAATAAAACATTCTTCAGATCAACCTATTTGCTTCTGGGTAGCCTACTTTAAATGGTTTTCTCAAGAACTAGTGCAACATAAAACAGTTTTTCCATTGCATCATGCTGTAAACTAACTGGAATCTGTATTTGCTGTCTTTTCAGTGTTGGGCAAAGAGTCATTGTAATAAATGTTACAATATCCAGGTGTGGTTCTGCTTAAGTGATTCCTGAAGATCCAACTGCAGGAGCCAAGCCATGTGGGAAGAATGGGGGCGGGAAAAACTTTTCCATGCTGAAACGGTTGGGTCTGGTGATAGCATCATATATACACAGACTGCGCGTGTCATTGACTATCACACATCCTGGAATGCTATTCTCCTTCCTCCCTCTTATCCAGTTCTGCTTTGATTCAGGCCGGGCCCAACATCAGTGAGAGGAAGAAACCTGTAACTTCAAAGAACCCACTGCAGGCACAAACGCACTGTATGGAAAAGAGCCCAGTGTTGACTCAACAGTTCAAAGCTTAACGCTCCTTAACGTGCGCCCACTAATATTCCTACACACGAGAGATCACAAAATGCTCCTCATTAGGAACGATTTCAGAAGCAAATTGAACTTTATCAAAGAGTGATTGGAAAGATTGAGCCATAAACCAGGTCAGCTGGGGGTCAGTTTACACAACCTGAGAACAGCTGAGACTCTAGAATGGTCACTATGCAGACGCCCCATACAGGCTCAAGCCATGAACCATCTGTCTCGGCTTGTGGACTGAATTTCCACAGAGGCAATACCAGACCAGGGACTGGTTACACCAGCTGTGAATGTTAAACATTAGCATAGTTATGGCATAAATAGGCACTAAGATACAATTTATGTACTAGAAAATATTTTGTGTTGCGCCACAAAACTTGAAATGCAACCCAATCAATAAACAAAATATTTACAGAAGGAATACATACAGACTAATTGGAGTAGATTGATTTGCTTATTAATCAATCAATCAATTGGAATTATTGAAATTATATATATAAACAATACAACCACGTATAAAACAATGGTGGGAACTTCACATTGAACTTCACCCAGTCTCAGAAAAGTCTTAAGAACACTGGTACAACCGTACCCTGCTGTATTTTCAAATAAGTCACACACATTTGCACAGAATCAAGACGCATCCAAGTCATGCAATCGGGCTAAGCAGGAAGTTACGGCAAGAAAGAAATTGCACAGAATCTTTTATTTTGTTCTTGTAAGTAACCTCTAGCAGTCTCCTTATGTAATGTGACTTCAAAGAGCAAACTGCAGCAAAAGTGCAGATTAAAAAGGTTGGAATACATTGAACGAAAAACCAGAGTGCCCCTGGAGTGACAATAATCACTTTTTAGATGAAACGTGAGCAACGACAGCGAATAGTGCCTTGGCATCAATTACACCCCTTCATCGGCACCCATGAGTGCCCCCCTCCTTGGCTCTTTTCATCTTCCTCAAACTTTCTCAAGAGTGAGATATTATCAGCATCATTAGTGTTTTTTTTTTTTCTAACATGCATCTTTTTCTGTTTATTCCGACACACTTAACAACTGAATCTAGAGTTTTCCCTAATTATACCACTTTTGTTTGAGGCTTTGTATGTATTAATGTACATGTCACAGCCTTTGGCAACTCAGTGAAATCAAATGACAGCTGCCAAGCAACCAGGCACTTTCTTTCAAGTTTAAATCAGTTTTTTTTTGGATGAAACCATGGAACCAAAGTGCATCCCTACCGCGCAACACAACCATAAGTCTGGCAAGGGACCCGTATCCTAGTGCAGTCACAGCTTCAGAGGCCATGACTCAACTCACTAGAAGCATAATGCCTGCTTCATTGGGCTCAGAGAAACCATTTAAAACACGCACCATGGCTAAATGCCTCGCTGTCACAGTCCTTGAACTTAGAATTCGGGGGTGTGTCGGTGTGTGTGAGTGCATTTGTCTGCATTCGTTGGCCACGCTTGAGTCCGAGGAGCTCTAATCAAAAAAGGATTTGTCCGAGCGTTTTAAACGTGCCTTCTTTTTTACGTTGCGACTGAAGGATTAGCACGTCTAATCATAAAACGAACAGATTGGTTGAAAAGAGCAGAACACGGTGGAATAATGAATGTAGGTATAAATTACACTGTGCTTAATTTAGCGAACACACTTTATTTTTATCTGATTAGCAAGAATGAAAACTGTGCTCAGATGCATTTTCACTCCGTCTCGCTCTTTATTTCTCATTTTCATTTTATCCCAAATGCATTTTTCTTTTCAGATATTTAATATTTGCTGACTTCTGTGTTAGCACTCCAAAATGGATGTAATATTTCAACTGGCGCTATGTATATCCACTTCTTCTCTGCGGACTCCATTACACTTCCCCAGGTGAGTTGAGACATAGCGAGTCATTAGGCTCTACGGGAAACTATGAGGTACCTGTCTGACAGAACAAGCCATTTCCTTTGTGACTCCATATTCTGTTCTCTATATTTTCCAGATGCTGTCGCTGAGGTACAATTAAGAACAGACTTGGTTTTGTTTCTGCATTCTTATAAATGCACAGATAAGGTAAACTGCAGATATTTAGATATTTCCAATGGAAAATATGCTCCTCACACAGTGTGTGTGAAGTTTAATGGCTTCTGTTTAAGTTTTTAGTACATTATATAAAAAAAAAAAAAAAAAAAAAAAAAAAAAAACCCAGCCTTTTCAGCATTTAGCATCTAATAAAATAACCTTTCACAGTGACCGGCACTGTTATTTATCATAAGAGGCCACCAGTCAAATATAATATTGTTTTCGTAATATCTTATTTGATGATGCCAACAAATAAATGGAGAGTGGACAGAGAGTTTAGATGCATGTTATGCCAAACATAACACAGGCTTTATCATATCTTAATCGCTTTGGCAATGGTTATGCATATTTTACTAGGTAATTTACTGTCACTCTTGAAACTCTTAAAAAATTCATACAGTTGATGTTACGTATCAATTAAATTCACATAATTACTAATAAAAATTTCAAGGGAAGCAAAAGATAACAATGCTGTATTATATATATAGCAGCATTTTATTATTTTTATTTATTATTTTTATTTATTTTTTATTTAGATTTATTTATATTTATTTTTATTTATTTTATTTATTTTTATGGAAACCTTGATTACTTGATGAATACAAAGTTAGAAATCTTTTTTCACTTGCTGAGTAAAATCATTAATTACTTTAGAAGAAGAATAACAATAAACTTATTTTTCCATGTACGATACTTCACTTCTCAAAAATACCATGACCTGTTGAATTTCCCTAAAATGGAATTCCAGTTTGAACCCTGCTGTACTCACACTAAACTTGACACTTGTCACTCTTAATGGATAGACACTCTTGAGTCCGTATTAGAGTAAAATATTTCCAGGTATCCAGAATATGTTTGGTCATGGGCTGAGTGATAAACTCACTTTTGATTTGAAGTTGAGCCACTCATGCGGACCACCAGAGCAGTCCTCGGGGGAAACATCAAGCCCCTATGAGCAATTGGTATTCAGGCTTTGAAACAGCCAGAGGCATTGCCCAAGGCAACAGTATGTCCGAAGAAGACAGCGGCCCCCATCCAGACCCAAGCTGACCCGACAGGGAGTAAGAGGAGTGAGTTTCACACCTGCCCTGTTTAACATGGTGGAGAGGATTCAAGAAGAATGAGTAAAGAAAAAGACACTTAATCAATAGTTCCTACCATCTGTCTCCTAGTTTTTGGGTGATTCGAATTTATAAATAGCCAATGAGGGCTCAATGTGTATGTTCATGCGAATGTGTTTCCTCAGTGCAGAGAGTAAGCAACTTAACAGGCCATCGCTGAAATCTCAGGGAGTTGCCAAGGTCAGACCCTATGAATCAATCCATCAGTCTAGATTTATATATATATATATATATATATATATATATATATATATATATATATATAAAAACTGCTTTGTACCCCCAAACTTCAAATATCCTAAGAAGAACTTCTTTGTTCTTTGTCAAACTTTGTTAATGTTGGAAGAAGGTCAGAGGAAAAGAAGCCAACTATGGTTTAGATATATACTAACAGAAAAAGTGCTTCACATCTGCCGTCCTGGGTGTTGAAGCGCTCTGGAGAAACCAACAGCACATCAACAATGAGGCCTTCAGTTGAAGAACATCATCCAAACACATCCACCTCTAATCAATGTGTCATCACCTTCACTTCAAACTCTGAAGTGAAGTGCCGAGACATTCAGCTCCAAGGTTTTCTAGTTCACCGTTGTGCCGGGTGAGTCCAGGTGAGTTACCATCTCAACTCTGCCTTACTTACTAATCAAACAGTCTTCCTTTTGAAATCTCAAATGTGAAACCTGTCATTTAACAGCATGCTAATGAAGCTAATCTACTGAAGTTAGTACATGCCAATCGCCTTGCCCCCCTACTGGAAGTATTATAAAATGGTCTTGTTTTCTTGAATTACAAACACATAGTCCTGCTCTCGAGCAAAGCTATGCAGATCTACAACTCTTTGTTTGTTAACTGAATGAAATATCTGGTATCATACTGGCAATGATGGTAATTATGCCAGGATAAAAGTTTTTTTATAAAAGTTTGCACTCATCAAATAGATTGATTTCATGGAATTGCATACTTTTGTGTGTGGCTATTAAATGTCATGATGTTCAGTTTCGGAAACATAATTTGACTAGGATGATGATCAGTAAATATCAGTGAAATTTCAGTCCACAGCCAAATATGCATACTTCACTATGAATTTTTATTTTATTTCACGCACTATATTAGTTGGAAAAAAAAACACTATCTGAAATAAGCATTTTGTTTTAATTCCTAGTTTTCGAAAACACTTCCCGGGTAACTTACTACTTCCAGTGAGTTTACATCCAATGGACACTTCGCTATCCCATGAGGCCATGAGAAAGACATTGTGAATACAGAGATTTTAGTACGACCAGATTTCATTCATACTACACACATTCATACAATATAGAACACTCTTTTTCAATATCACAAAGTTCATCAAATGTAGTACCTACTCGCTATGCAATTTTGGATGCAATTTGGAATATGGCACATGGGTTACATGAATTGCATTATTTATAGTACTTTTTGGATCATAGCCTATAGCCACTATGTTTCTGTATTGCAAGGATAGCAAAATGCATTGCATGGAGAAAGTAAGAGTATACAGGTTTTGAATGGTATAAGGATGAGTAAATAGGGCCAACTGAATTTAAATTGTAGGGTGGTTAAACACTTGCGTAGTCTGTAAAATGAAAGCCAAAGTTCTGCTTAGGTAGTATATTTCTACTTTATCTCAGATGGGGGGCTTCTGCGTTCCGTCAGCTGGGAGTTTCTCTATGGATTTCTCATTAAAACATCGGCAAGATTCAAAGAGCTTCATAAGAGATGAGATGGGAATCTGTTCTAATGATGTTTAGGTGAGAGTCCCAGACCCCAGAAATGCTCCCGGAAAACCTGTGAGGACTGAGACAATTAACTTGAATCAATCGATGCCACAGATCATTATAAAACATGAGCATTAGATGCCGTGAAGAAGGTAAGTATAACACACACATTCACTCTCTCTACTCCTCTCGCTCCGTTTTCCTTCCACACACAGACACACACGCACACACAAACTGGTAGCCTAATCCTCCCAATGTGTAAGTTATCACTCTACTGTAAATGTCAGGTTAGACAGCATACACTCATGAATGATGGATATATGGCACGTCCTAGTTTGCCATGGTTTCCTCCCTAAGCAGCATTACAGAACAGCCTATTTCCCGATCCAGGGCTTAGTGTTTGCAGCTATCACGCATTCCCAACACTCCCACCTGTGCTTGCATAACATCTACCTAAGCAGCCCAGTTACTGTACACTTAGAGAAAACCGGCAACCGGAGAGAAAGTTTCAGTAATACATTTCAGCAGCGCTGCCTTACAGGGGGGACAATATCTTGAAGGAAATATTAGAAAATATTACATTTTTTATGCACCTGTGTAGATATTTCCATTTGAGCCAGCATCGCCCACCCAGCAAATGTATTTTCCCCCATGCACAAGATTTGAGTATATTGCTTCTATCTTTTCCCAGGCAGAATGTGCGGAAGTGACTGCTCATGCGAGCTTCTGTTGCTCGCCTGCTGTCTGCAAAATTTCAGCAAAAACAATTTTCCCCGCTTGAGGCCATCAGCTGAGAAGAGAGGCAAATTACCACAAGTGGCCAGTTAAAACGCCTTGCACTCTGCATGCAGAGAAACTCAATGGACTACTTTATGTCTTTTCAGTAGCATAAATCTACGCCAGACAGGGGGCATGCGCCTTAACAATTAGGAAAAAATCAAATTGTCAATATTGCCATTAAGGTAGTGTGTGTGCATGTGTGTGTGTGTGTGTGTGTGTGTGTGTGTGTGTGTGTGTGTGTGTGTGTGTGTGTTAATATGGGCTCTGTGCTCCTCATTCATTCACATTTTGTTTCTTTTATGCATCTAGATATACCAAAAGTTCAGTTGCATGCCTAAATGCACTTTTTGTAAGTCCTCATTAAAAATAATGAATCATACTCTCATAAAATCTCACATTAAGACTGTCAGCACTGATAATGCACCTCTGATGAACATGCACCTTATAAAAACACTTTTCCAAGATGCCACCGGTGAGCACATTTTAACAGAGCTTTCTCGTTATGTGCAGTCATAAAACAGGCAAGGAGTTCATTAATTTTGATGGTTAATCTACAGTCTCATTAATTGGTTTTGGTTAATTTCGTGGCCATGTCGTGTATAAATTACCTGTGGTACGCATAGTTGCTGCATGTGGTATGGACTTCAGTATACTTCTAAATGCAGGTCATTATTAGTGACTGCAAAGGTTTGTGGTACAGGATTTTAGTTTTTCTAAAATAGTACTAAAATAAATCCAGTACTGCACATTTTGGAGGTCTAACTGATTTATATCTTAAGCTCATTACTAAAGGCTCTAAAACCTGAAATTGGTGTGTCAGATAAAGGTGACATCTAAAATGTGCAGTTCTGGGGAAGGTTCTCCAGGATTGACAAGCACTGCTGTACAGTGTCTCCATGAGAAAGAGGTAAAAGAGAGCTGGCTGGCACATTTCTCACATATAGGGGAAAATGGGGCAAGAGGCACATATTTTTTTCGAATTAGGAACTGAATAGACATTTGTTTTACTGTTAAATGATGCTGTACATGCTTGATTAATCTGCATATATTAAGATTTATAATCAAACGCAAGCTGTTCTTGCTTCATGTTCCTTTTAAACTGTATTTAAGCCAAATGAAATGACTACAGAAGCCTAGGTTAAATGTTACAGTCCCTCAGGCTCACTCTGTGTTTTTAAGGGTCTTTGGAGACAGTTCATTTCCAGCCTTTACACAGCAACTTAAAGAAACGCTCTTTACCTTGTGCTGACGCCAGATTTAGGAGCACCGACAGCAATATTACAATCCAACAGGGTCTCTTTCTGGCTTTCCTCGACTTCCCAAACATTGCCAGAGAGGCAGATGGAGAGATACTGAACGCGTTTGTCCGGCACGCCGGGTACATGTTGCTCCTCCACAGTCCAGTCACAGTTGTGCGCGTAATGTTCTGAAGTGTCTCTGGCGCGTCCTTTGCGAGGTCTTGTGTGACTCAGGAGACCAATCCTTCACATTTATATCTTGAACTTCAATAGGCTACTGTTAAACTCCTCTGTAGGTTTGAGTTTGTGAACAGTATGTTAAAACTTCAGTTTCAACAGTCCAGAGAACAGCAGACTGATAACAGACTTGTGTCCTTTCATTCACACTATCTACTCTCATGCATTCACGTAATAAATGTTTGATCAATAGCCTATTCCCAGTCCAGCGCGCAAACGCCTCTAGTTCGCGAACTGTTGATAACGGTCCCCAGGATATGATTAGAGGGGTGATAATTCGCTCATAATCAATGAAGCTGTGCTATTCTCATTATAGTAAACCAAAAGTTAGTTCTGTTCCTGGCGCGTTGTTATTCGTTATGCCCAAGACGAGTCTTTTGCAGTGAAGGACCTCCCGTTCACTGAGTCCGCCCAGACGCAGAATAAGCTTCGTTCGGTTTAAGTAACTTTCCAAGTCCCGTTGCAGTGCGCCACGGTGCCGCTTGGTCCAATCGAAGCATGCTGTGCGTAAAGCTCCGCTGTGTACGAGGGTGCGAAACGGTATTCGTGAGAGATCAAACTGTCATCGCTGAATGCCGCCCAGGAACCGGCCCGTTGCGCCGAAGATCTCCAGCATCATATAAGCAGCGGCTCAGAGAGAGCGGTGCGCGCGGAGGGGGCTGACGCACGGTGCCACCGCGCGGCGAGCTCCAATAAGACACGCAGCAAGACAGACGGGCGCTCGCTGCTGAATGCACTGGAATGAAGAGCCAGACAGTAATTCTGAACGGATGAACGGTCGCAACGACCTTTCAACAATGTCTCCATCACTCTATGGAACAGCGATTAGTGGCTAAACTAACATGTCTGTCTGGCCAAGCTTCTTCTGTTGTTCGCAGAGCTGACAAGTGATGGGTATCGACATTTAATTGACTGAATTGAATAGACACGACCTTTGGAGATTCCGGAACATCTAGCACATTCATGAGATATTACCCATTTAATTGCATTTCTGGTCACATTTCCGGAGGTCTCAGTTTTATTTTGACCCTTGTGCTTCTTTCAGAATTATAATCCTTCGCATATAATCTAATGAGAAAATCTATCTATCTATCTATCTATCTATCTATCTATCTATCTATCTATCTATCTATCTATCTATCTATCTATCTATCTATCTATCTATCTATCTATCTATCTATCTATCTATCTATCTATCTATATCCCTCTGTGCATCTGTTTGACCTTCTGTCTGATTGTATCTGCCCATCAGTCAGATTTTTGTTCCTTTATTTTTCCCCAGCACTCTATTCGCGTCAGTCCTTCCATACAAATAAGTATTGTGATGATTGCAAATTTACATTTAATTGTTTATTTTTTTTAATATCTATTATGGCATTGCTGAAATTGTTGGCTTCTCGTGATTAAGCTTTTGTGTTTGTGTTCTTCCTGAACTGGTTTCCTAATTTGGGGACACTATAATCAGCTAAATGAATAATACAGCACAATAATATTTTAATAATGTAATGGATTACAGAGATAAAAGAGCGAATAAATCCAATTCAAAACAGGATGATGTACAAAAGACATTCAATTTGATTATTATTAATTATTAATAATATAATCCCCCCCCCATCCCCATTGGCAAAATAAATGTAACACATACAAAATACTTTCTCAAGAACATTTACATTTTAAAAAAGATGTTAAAATCATAAAAGATCATATTTCTCAGAGCAGAAGACAAGGGAGAAAAATGGAGAAAGACGAAATAGACTTTAAAAGAGAATGTAAAGATGTGTTTTGTACATCAGTCAAAGAAATCATTTGGGGCATATTGAGATCATGTCTGAGTTTTGCACTTTTGATCCAGTGAAGAAATACAAAGAGCCTGCATGCAGCAAAACACACCTACGCACGCTCTGGGTTGGTATGCATGCACACACACACATGCACGAATGCAAACACATGCACATCTATATGTAAGGATTTGCTGTAGGATCTGTAGCACTTCACCAGAGTTGAGGTCAGATCGCAGAAGAAGCCAACATCAGACTACTTTACAGGTCTGATTTCTCCTGCGAAGCCTGTTCGCCCACACACACAACACACATACAAACATACTTCAAAGACTATTGATCTTCTCTGGCCTGCGGGAAAAACAACTTCCACATCAAGTAGCGCTCCTTTGGGTTAATCATACATGTCAGAGGGCCAAAGCTAATATGTGAATAAACCTGTAAAGCACCTTCATGGCGAGATACGGAGGTCTGGGAGTGGACTAAGAACAAGCAAGCGCTGGGAAAATCTGTATCTGGGTCTTCAGCTCTCGCACACTAGTGGTGAATCAGGGCTTCTGAACAACGACAACAACAAAAAGACCATTTGATCTTGAAAATCACAGCTCGATATGACAACAATGCTTCCCTCCACCACTGCATCTTTATTTCAATAACAAATTAGATCTGGGAAAGGGAATACCGACTTAATGTTATATTATTAAAACAACAATAATTTGCATATTTACATATTATTATTATTAGTAGTAGTAGTAGTAGTAGTAGTAGTATTAATGTATTATTAATGTATTATCATGATTATTATTATAATTTTAATTTAATTTAAATTTCATTTAATTTAATTAATAATGACATTTATTGATTCTTTTATTTAGATGATTAAATTATAATTTTATTTAAAACATTAATATAAATAATAACTTTATTTTTTTTTTCAATTTATTAATATAAATGAATACAACTATTATTATTATTATTATTATTATTATTATTATTATTATTATTATTATTATTATTATTATATTTAATGTATACATGGTTTATTAATTGTATCAATACAATTATTATTTAATAATATACATTATATTTTGGAGTATATAGCCTACATAGTCAACATCATACATCCTAACTGAAATATAACTTCATAAGTGGCTCATATGAAATGCTTTTTTAGGCAGTTCTCATGAGAATTGCAAAAGAAACTCATCTTTATTGATTTTAATAAAGCGTGATGTTGACACGATCCTATCCTTATGAAATTATATTCTTATAAGCATACAAATATGTAGCACTCTCTGTTATTGGTAAAAAAAAATTAGTTATTCACTATTTTTCAACATTGAATGAATAAAATGTATAAATGACATTTCTCTTGCTTTGTCTGCCAACTTGAATGGATGTCTCTCTCTCTCTCTCTCTCTCTCACTCACTCACTGAACTTGTCACAATGCATTATAGGTTTTGCTTCAATGAGGTAAGCAAGCCTATGCTGTTCTCACTTTATCAAGAGGAACAGACTAATGTAAGAAAAGTACTGCTTTAGAATTTACCTCTAAATGGGATCTCTCACAGAATGGAACCTTTATGCAATATGAACGACATCAGAGAGAAACAGAGAGAGAGAGGGAGCTGTGGTCTGGAACACTGCTACTTTTGGAGAGACTGCCAGAGCATTCACTATCACAGAGACATGCAGTGCTGCAGGTTATGGGCTCGAATTAGAAGATTGTGAAATAACTTGCATTAAACAGTTTTAGTTTTTCTTCCACTCATAAAAATGCTATTACTGAAAGATCTAAGAGATTAGATTTAAACTAAATTGTGATGAATGATGACAGTGTTGTCTGTACAGATGCTTATAGTGGAATGTAACTTTTCATGCATGATCATAAATGATGAATTTTGCAAGGTTTATTGACCTGAAATGAATCAACATTGAACTTACATAAGCTGAAAAGCGACACTATTGTCTTCTGTAGAGCTGTTATAACTGAATTCAGTTTTAAGTTAAATTTTAAGCTTCAGAATGAAGTTTGCATTACTGCTTCTGTTATTTGACTTAACTTGATTAGAGTGACAGATCAAATAAGGTCATTGTTATGTGGCTGTCAGGACATTAATATATGATTTCTAAGACATTTCGTGTGTTTTAGCACTGAAATATGGTGGCTGGGGTACTGGGAGATTTCCAGATGATTTTTGACTGACTAAAGTCTTAAGTCTCGATGCTGCATGTCTCAGGTCACTCCTTCAATGCAAGCTTGTTGAACAGTTCACCAGATGAAAAGACAGTAGTCAACATTTGAAGTGAATCAAAATTAGTTTTGGAGTCATCTACTTTTACTTTTTATACCATACAATATAAAATGGTGTTTTATAAGACAGGTAGGATTACGTTTACTGCACTTCTCATTTATTTATGTGAACATTGAATTGACTGTTGCACAACTCTGGCAGAAATTTAGCGACGTCAAGACTGTAATGTGATTGGTTATCAAGGCACATGCGATCCAAGTTGGCCATTATGCTTTCTCCATTGCTAGAGACATGGACCATAGTCCAAATAATAAGACCATTTCTGCACATTTCTTATGTACATTCAAATATCTCAAGCAAAAAAATAGCAATAGTTTTGAATACCATACCTACTAATAAACAAACCAAACTATATATATATATATATATATATATATATATATATATATATATATATATATATATATATGTATATATATATATATATATATATATATATATGTATATATATATATATATATATATATATATATATATATAATAGGAATGTACCCATGATTTTTGACAAATGGTATGGTATTCATGTTCATATTTACTTTTAATGTCTTAACAGTAACTAATTGACATGCTGTGCTAGCCTCTATAGATCATCTTTGGATGCTGTGATTTGTTCAGTTAAAGAAGATGTATTCTTAAAGTCTTTATCAAACTCTAATTCTCCACCTAACCTTTGATATTCAGTGCTGAGACACAGCAGGTTTGAACGAGGAGAGATGCTTGTTGAGGATTCCTGCACAGCTGCTGGAGTCTTACAGGGTTTTCAGGTGTGTTGGACTGACAGGTACTAGAGCTCTAAATAATGCAGGTGACAGCGACTGTGAAGGAGATACACAGAAACCGAGGAAGCTAGACAGACAGAGAGATTTGGCGAATGTTACTTTAATGCATTGCAGTATTATGATACTTCCTAATAAAAGTTACATTTACAGTATATTTAATCATTAAGCAGATGCTTTCATTCAAGGAGACTTGCAAATTAGGAAAAACAGAAACAATTTATCATACACGAGTCAACAATATTTCCAGTACTCCAATAATGCACAACAGTAGG
Organism: Carassius gibelio; assembly: GCF_023724105.1. NCBI lineage: Eukaryota > Metazoa > Chordata > Actinopteri > Cypriniformes > Cyprinidae > Carassius > Carassius gibelio. Next base: position 4,310,821 of record NC_068407.1, on the reverse strand, counting down.
GCTCCAGAAGTAAAAATCCCATTAATTTTCCATTTTTTCCCCCAATAATAACGTTAACATTACATAGACAGATAAATGTATTATGGAGCTCAGAGAGTAATGATATATGCTTTTATAAATGCCTTACGTCAGTAGAATTTTGATACTGTTGAAATAAATAAACAACTGAATTAATTAATGAATTAATGTCTTGTACAATTCTACAATTATTATTATTATTTAAAATTTTATGACTGTTCCAGGTAAAGAAAGAAAGAAAGAAAGAAAGAAAGAAAGAAAGAAAGAAAGAAAGAAAGAAAGAAAGAAATCAATCAATCAATCAATCAATCAATCAATCAATCAATCAATTACTTCGTTAATGTCAGATTACATTAAATGGTGTCTTTCATAGCTACATGAAGAATAATTATTTTTCATAGTTTATTTTCGAGTTCAAATCAAAGATTGCAAACTGGTTATTCATAATTAGATCAAGTTGGATTGACTCTTAATCTTGATTTTTAATCAGGCCTGATAGAAACTGGATGGTAACTAGACCTTATACATTTTACATTTTATATGTTATATCATCAATTAAATTTTTCATCTTCAGGTCTTTATTGGTAAAAAAATAAAAAATAAATAATAATAATAATAATAATAAAAACCTTAAGAAAGTAAGTATTTTAACTGTAAAGTCTGGCCAGTAAAGTTTCTTTAAACTGAACTGAACTCAGAAGAAAAGAGAAGGCAACGCATCAGCAAGTTTCTGATGCCAGAGCCAGTGTCATCATACTGTCACACTTTTGGAAGAGTAAACAAAGTGAAAAAGGAAAAGAAAGGATGAGAGAGGGGAGAAGAGAGAGCCCTCAAATCCCAGCAGGTACACACAGTGACATTAATAGGTTGAAAGACAGGCTAATTAATGTAAGAGGCTTTAATCATTGCCATTATGACAGATGGAGACAGGCTCAAAAGCCAGTGGATTCTGCAAGAAGAAAATTTGTTTTAAAATGAGACTTTCAGAAAAATAGAAGGAGGAAAACAGTTGCGTTTTTAGAGCCAGGATGGGGTGAATATTAGTTTGAGATTTCTTTCAAAAGAATTAAAAGCACGACTTAAGCCAAGGTCTCAAGCTGGTAAATTCAGTGTAGAAGTGAGTTAAACATTCTTTGAGTTTTCTCATTCACTCTTAAACATTTTTATAATTTATACTGTATGCAAACGAAAAGGGTCATGGGTCTATACACAATTTCGCTGAACGAAGGTGTTTCAGTACATCTAAAACTCAAATGTTGTACATATACTTCCTTTTTCTCAGTATCTGTCTCTGAAAAAAAAAAAATTAAAAATAAAATGAGTGTGTGAAAACGGGGTGCAAGTCGTGGCAGTCTGATACTATTACACCTTGGTGGCATCAGCCTATTGAGCACAGAGTCTAAGAGTGAGAGGTTATGGTTAGGCCAGAAAGTTTCAAGATAAAAGGAAGCCAGAGTCTGGCTGTGTTCAAGTGTTATTGTGGTTTTCCAGGCCACTGCCACTGCACAAAACTCATCTTTCATTTCAGAGAGCAAGGAACTCCAGGTAGAGATGGAATTAAATTGAATCTTTCGATGACTCAGTTGAACTAATTCCCAAACCACTTGAAAATGGATAAAAAAAATGCTTTATTCTAAAACATTGGATATATATATATATATATATATATATATATATATATATATATATATATATATATATATATATATATATATATATATACATATATATATATATATATATATATATATATATATATATATATATATATATATATTTTTTTTTTTTTTTTTTTTTTTTTTTTAAGGCATTTTGAAGAAAACAAGTCACCCCCCCAAAAAACAAAGAAAAAAAAATCAAATTTTCACCCTTATTCAGGTCATTCAAAATGTAGATGAGTATGTTCTCCATCAAAACACATTTGTAGAAATTTTTAATTACATACAGAAACTGCATTTTGACCAATAGGAAGTCCTCGCTTTCCCGTGCTTTGTGACAAAGTACAAAATGTCTTCTTCCTGCCCTCTAACAGGTGTCTGGCTGTTGTCCTGGTATCTTTATCTGATGGCATTGGAAAGTTTGCTTATGTTAGTCCACCAAGATCCAATTAAAATGTAGGAAATATTTGTCCACTATTCTTTTCAGAGAGGGGCCCCGCCATTATCTGGGCCCTGGAATGTGCTGTCCACTATAAGTAATATAAACAAATGTACCCATTACAGTATACTAAGTTTTTTACAAATATAGGGTATATTATACTATAATACACTACAGTTAAATCTAGGAAAAAACTTAAATATACGACATTATTTATTACAGTTTATCAGTTCAATGTAGTTAACAATAAAGCATGCTGTTGCGCTAATTAACAAAGTGTTGTAAATACCATAATATGTACAGTAAAATAAACTTTACTACAGTATGGTTCAGAAACACTATATTATTTACTATAAATTACCATATTATTATTATTCTTTTTTTTTACTGTGAGTTTAGTCTGAATAAACATTTTGAAGTTAAAAACATCTTAATGGACTTAATATTAATTTTCGCTTCACAATTAACATCCATAATTAATGGATGGACGTGAGTCATGTGGATTACTTGTGGATTATTGTATTGTTTTTAGCAGCCTTTTGGACTCTTATTCTAATGGCATTCTGGACTCTCATTCTGGGGAGCAAGTGATGTAATGATAAATACAATAGTAAACTCATTTGCACCTTGGATAGCTTGATGGCATCATCATTTCATTTTTGAGTGAATTATTCCATCTCAATGTAAAGGTTTCTAGAAGTTGCAATGTGAAACCTTAATTTTGATTTATTTATTTGTATTTATTTATTTTATTTTTTAATACAAAGGTTCGCAAAGGTGATGTTCTGTAAATATTACCAAAACTTGAGGATATTTCAACTTTTGCTCAAACATGATTTGATCAGTGTGAATTTGAGACAGCTGTGCTTTTGGAAATCCATTAGCTATATTTCTACTTTACTTCAAACTGATACAGCAGTTTTCTCAAAACGAACCGTGCATATACTGAATAAGCTTTACGACAGGAATAGATTAAATTTGAAATATATTAAAATAGAAATAGATTTTTTCCCCCACAGACACAATAATATTCTTCAGAACACACAAATCAATAGTTTGATACACTCACTGAAAGCTGACTAATCATGCCCCTACAAAATGCTTTTACAATAAATCAAAAAGACCTGAAGCATGCATGCACAATATCCATTATGAACAAAAGCACAAAATCATGACATATTTTATTACTGTGATTGTGTGCTATTTTCTCTTTGTAGCTCACAAGGTTTGGCTGCGTAATAACTACCCAGAATCCTATTCATCGCAAGGACGACAGCTTACAAAAATAATCCCTGGCTCCATTGTTCTGTGACTTTCTGACTCAGTCACCCATCCAGCGATGTTATAGAGCTGTGATTGCACTCCACAGTCCTTCACATGCCTGCCACTACACCATGGAAGTGATAACCAAAGCTTTTCACCTTTCTTCCAAACACAGAAGCCAACTGCTGCGTCAGAGGGCACGCTATGAGCACTATAAGAGAGAAAGACAGTGGAGAGTGAACGGACAAGCATAAGGTCTCTGATTGACAGCAACTGGATAGTCATGGCACCTTTATTCGGTTGGCGTGATTTTGCCAAGGAAGACATGTTCCTGGATCAACATCTTCTGATGATCCTGGATCAACATTATTGTCCAAAAAAATAGTCTTAACCCAATCCCTACCCCTAAACCTAACCTTACATATAATTTATTCCAAAAATCAGTTGGAAATGATAACTGATTAAAAAGGGTGTAGAAGCATTGAACTCTGGTTGTACGGTTTCAATGCGATTGCTAAAAATTATCTCAATTTCACAGTAGTCACTTGTATTATGAGAAGTATTGAAAACTTTTTTAGAATTGTGTTCTGCTGAGGAAGGGGTGTGTTCCATTTTAAAATGATATAATAATCTATAGTTAGAATGATACACTGAACAATTGGTAATCAGAACAACAGAACAATAGAACAATTGATCAGTTAGAATGACAGAATGATAGAACCATCAATATTTAAAATACTAGATCAATCAATATTTAGAACGATAGATAGAACAATCGATATTTAAAATGAAAAAAAAATCGATATTTAGAATAATAGAACAATCAATTGTTAGAAAGATGCATAGAACAATTGTCAAGCAATAGTTAAAAAAAAAAATTACATTTAAAATGATAAAACAACTGATAGGCAGATCAATAGAATGATAGAACAAATGATAGAATAAATGATAGGTCACCCAAAGAATGATGATGATTTGGACACACACACTTAGACACACTGAATGAACTAGCATCAAGCACCTGAGCCACTGTGAAGCGGCTCTCAGTTAATCCAAAGGAATTTCGCACTTTTATTTGCACAAAAAGGGGAAAATTAATATTAATCTCCTCTTAAGCCAAAATGGAGCATGCTATTTAATAAATGATTAAACTGGAGGCAAAGAGCCACGTCCGACCGCTCAAGACCTGTCACTTGGCGTTGAACACACACATTCTGTAATTCCTCAACTGTGTTGGGGCAGTAACCTAATCCTGAGTCGATGGTCTCCTCTAACCCCTGTGGACTTGGAGATTAAAATAGAGTGACCTGTAAATATACCCACATCCGAACAAAAGTACACAGAAATCCGTACACACACAGAGAAGCCAAAAGCAGCCAGCATTGCTGTGCGACTCAAAACAGATGCTCAAAAGCCCAGTGGTAATTGAATAGAATAGTAAACCTGCTGGACACCAACATCAAACAGTTCACTGATGTGTCTCCACCTCTTGATTCCAATGGAGGTTGGAGAAAAAGCAAGTGGGAGAGTTAGCAAAGAAGCCTGCAAGCCCTTACAGTTAAGTTCTGGCCCTCACACAATCCTAGTTCAATGGCTTTTCCCTGGCAACAACCAATTTTCACAATTCCAAATGAAGAATGGTGGGTTCAAATGGCACTTTGCAGTAACTGAGGTTGTGCACCACATGTAAAAACAGCTGAAAACAAACTTCAGAAGAGCATTTGACTGGCCTGAGTCACCTTTATGGGCCTTTAGAATTTATGAGAATCATCTGAAGCTGGATTTCGGAACATCTGCAGTATAATCAGTAATTTAGTGATCATTGCTGAATTAATTCATCAAGCATCTACCTATTCAAACATACCAATTATGTAAGAGTGGCTTTGACAGAATGACAGGGAAAATGACAATTGAACAAGGCCAATTAAAAGTTGGTAATTATAATGAGCTCATCTGCATAAAAACTTATGCAAAGCTTCTGCATATTTGATTATCAAGTTAATTCATATGTTTTTGAAAACACAAACACTCTCGCAGATGTGGGAAACAGATGTGAGAATGCTTTTTAAATATATACAGCCTTGGATATATATCTAGTGTCATTTATCTTTTTGAAGAACACATAACATTCTGCTGTGCTTGTGTTATAGATTAAACATAGCTCATTTTTCTCAACATCCTGTCAATCCATCTCATAGTTTGTGAGGATGTTGTAAACCATGTTAAATTTGGTGCCTACAAAATAAATAATAGTAATACAATTGTATATCGGAATAATAATTCCAATTAAAAAAACTGAAGTGATCTATTCATATACATAGCGATTTAATTATGTATAGAATGTTTTTTTTTTTTTTATATAATAATAAATAAATAAATAAATCTGTATTATAATTGAGCACAGAAAATGTTTATGACACAAGCCGAAGAATCAAGGAAGTGAAAGAGATGTGAAGAGAACCCAGAGAATTCATTGGTTGTGCATCCACTTCCATGTTGTTTTGTGACTGTTGAATTACAATATATATTTACAAATTATACTCTTCACATGATTGTGTGATTTCATTTATTGCCATCATTAATTATGTTCTCCACTTACCTAGAAACTGATCCATTGTTCCAGCTTAAGTTGTGGGCATTTGTTGCAACAGCATGTTTAATAAGTTGGAACATTCTGTCAGCTTTCGTTTCATGAAATACACTACTTGTATGAAAACAGAGTGCAGTGCCAAAGTTCAAATCAACATAAATAATTAACTTCTATGGGTGAAATAGCATGTCAAGTTTTATGAAACCCTTTTTATTCGGTTCATTTGCAACATAAAAATATAGGAGTTTGGATGAGTTGCTATGGACACATTCTGATACACTGCTCCATATATATATATATATATATATATATATATTTACTCTGCTTTCTAGTGCTCAGAGGAACAGCTAACCAAAAAATGTCAATACACTGACAAAGACACACAAAAAATTGTATTTGTAAGAATAACAGAAATCACAGTAATCACTGTAATACTTCCTCCAGTGTAAAAGTGTTATCCTCTCGAACTAAAATTCGGCAACATGTTTTAAAAATGTCCAATATTATGGTAGAGGACTCTCCCATAAATTAAAAAAAAAAAAAAATTCTTAATGAACTTATGAATTACTGTGATTTTTTTATCAGCTGTTTGCACCCATTCACTTCAGGGGATCCACTGGTGAGCAAGATATTTCTACTAATTTGTTCAGATGAAGAAACAAACTTATCTCAGACATCCTGGAGGGTGAGAAAGTTTTTTTTAGGTGAACTATTCCTTTAATCTCATGCAAATGTGTTATTTATCACATTCTAAGACAGAATGCAGTACTAAATAGTACTCCAGATTTGAACTTCAGACCTGCTTTTACATTAAACCTAGGGTGTAATGAATTGAATTGGAAGGCTATATTCTAGCTTTACTCAATGCAATGGTATGCATCATAGAAACACTGCATGCATCTGGGACTTAAATTTCTGGCTTTTCTTAACAGTATTGTATTGCATGGCTTCTATAGCGCAAAAGTAAAATGGATCCATTTAAGATAATTTTATGGTCCCTTTGTGTCCTTTTTGAAGCTTCAATACCTGTTCACAGTAAGTGCATAAAAATAAAAAAATAAAAATCATACTTCTTTGTAATGACTAGAGGGTGATTTTAGATTGGACAACCTATTTATTGAAATCAGTACTATGAAAATAGCACTGAATACTGGGTCCCACTTTATATTAAGTGGCCTTAACTACCATATAGTTACATCAAAAATAGGTACAATGTACTTATTTGTGTTCATGTTGTACTGCAAAACATGTTTGGTTGTATGGGTGGGTTAAGGGATAAGGGATGGGACAATGGTGTTATTTTATATGTAATTACAGAAATGAATTACAGATAAATACATGCAGGTATTTTTTAATATAAGTACAATGTAAAAGCATATATATAGACAACAAGTGCATTATATCAATATAAATAGTGACCAAATATAGTCTTAAAATGATGATTATACCCCAAAATGAAAATTCTGTCATTTACTCACTCTCATGTCTTTATATCATCACTCTTATATCATCAAAGATGATATTTTGAAGAATATTTTAACCATTGTTCTGCATAAAATTATTTTATGGACAAAACAATTTCCACTGCATAAAACGGGACAGTTGTGAAGTTCTTAAGAAAGGGGGTTGCGGGGGCTGAATTTGAATTTGAACCAGTGTGAACAAAGAATCACTGTCACTTTAACAGCCTTTCAAATACAACCAGCCGGTTTCTTGTGACTGACACCACTGGCTGTGTTGAATGACTACAGTTGAGCGACAACAAGCAGCAGTTCTCCTTGTAAGGACTCAATTACATCCATTTAGGTTAGTAACATGAGCTTTAACACCCGGCATGTGGTGAGAAGTTTAGACAGGATTTTGACAGACACCATTTCCTATGCTTTTTGCCCCCTCTCTTTACAAGAAACTAGCAGATATTTAGTGGATTTGTAGGTCCAGGCAGATGCTGTTGTCATGTTATTGGCCCGGTGAGGTCAGCGGCAGGCAGGCAATTGTTGGGGATTTCCAGTGTTTGTGCGGTGAGGCTGGGCAAATCCAGATGTCTTTACAGAACACATGTATGGCTAAGGCAAAAAGTGAAAAGCTTCACAGCTCACAATCTCCACTTCTCCTCCCCCGGTAAACAGAGGACCAGCTGATGAGCAATCATTCCACTCAGAGTTATTTTCTCCAGCATTTTTCATCCTGTAACCATCCCCCACACCGAATGTAGTTATTTTCCACCTACACATCACACGTCTTCAAAAGCCTTTTTAAAATTTCTTCAATTGCAGTGTGAGTGTGCATGCAGCTGTAAATCTTTATGTTATCCCATGATGGTGCGTAATATGTTATCCAATAGCTCCAATAACATAATGAAAACAAATAAGCAGATCAATAATAATGACAAAAGAAAGTATTTACTATTTTGGGAACGATCATCATTTGGCAAATCTGGAATTGTAAAAATAGTAAATTTTTTAAATTGATTTCTTGTTTATTTTTTGAATTAAATTAATATGTATACATCAAAATAAAAGACTACTTTGGAACGGTTGTGAAAGAAAAATTGCAAAATTATTGGTAACTTTAAAGACTGCCCTTTCCATTGCGATAAATCAATTTGCTGTAACTCTTTTTTGAATAGGATAAAATGATAGGGAGACAAAAAAATTATTAAATAAATAATTAAATGATAATAAAATAAAATAATAATAATAATAATAATATATAACATACAACAATGATGAACAGATGAAACAACTATTTATTTTTAACTGCTTCCAGTATATGGCCAGTAAGAGACTATAAATCATTACGCCATCTAGTTAAAGAATAGCACATGCATTAAGTATACATTAACTGTCTCTTTAATCCAGCACATATGGACACTGCTGAATCAATATCATTTTAACTAGGACAGTGTCGATCTTTCAATGAAACGATGGCCCTCGGGGGATGTGAAGAGATTCATCCTGATATGAAAAGTTAAATGTTCCCATGAGAGGAGTTTCACTCGTCTGCTTTAATATGAATTATACGAACATTAAAGGCTGTTGCAAAGAAGCGGTGAATGAGAGTAACTATAGAGCCACATGGATATTCATAGACGAGGCCCTTGAGATTTTATGCTGTGTGTGTTAAACACATCACATCTCGTAGAAACCAGTAATTTTGGCTTTATGAGGAATTTAGCCCAACACTATACTACAAGAAATTAAAAGGCAAGAGTTGTCCTCAGGTTGTCCGTTTTGATGAAAGAAACTTGTTTTACTGATGTGTGAATTTCTGGCCCAACCAACAGTGTGAGAATGTGTTTGTCTGAAAAATAGAAAACGGGTGGAGGGTGTTTTGGGAAACCAGTTTTTTTTAGTCAAAAGTAACTAGTGGTGCATGCTGAGGGGTTCAGGACTCGAACCCCTTAACCTATAATCTGTGTCCTAATCAGGTGCAGTATAAAAGAAGCAAATTAGATGTGACATTACACAATAAATAAAACGCAACCAATTGGAAGTTATTTCTGCTTACACACTTTATATGCATGCAATGCATAAATGCATGCATGCATGAACGAATCTAGTTTCCAAATATAAGGACCACATGATCACTTAATACTCATTTGAATACCCTAGCAACCAAACATGGGGACCAACCAGAACTACAAGCAACTGCATACTGCATCATCGTTTGTGCTACTGATGTGAAATATCTCTCAAATCATGCAGATTGTTGAGAAGAGTGATGAACACACCGTATTATGTGATCAACTATACCTTTTGGTTGAACTCTTATCATTTTGGCTAGTAAATATTGACTAACAAAACCTTAGTGTGTGATTTGATGTGAATGATATATCAAAGCATGCTGATTATTGAGGATAGTGTTTTATATTACTTTTATAAGATTAGATGTACAACATTCACCTGGCAGATTTTGTAAAATACATAAAAAATCTCAGACTTATGAGATGATTTATGATATTGTGGTCACAAGACTAATTCCCCAAATATAAACCTCAATATCATCAACTTTAACTTGAGATTCACCCTACAAGGAACCAAGTGGGAAATGTTTAGACTCACATTTCCTTCAGAAATATACATATATTTAAAATCTAGTTATTTTTCCAATTCTGCGAGTGGCTTAGAAATGACACGCTTCACCTTTAAGTATATGCCAACTGTCCGTATCCGCTGAAGAAAGTTGGGTCTAATGTCTTCATGCTATCTAAAAAGAAAAACAGTTGCAATTTCTCATTTTCCACCTTTTTCCATGACATTCTACTTGACCTTCCCATAAGAGAAGTACACTAAATGTCACGAGGTCCCATCTTCACAAAGGAAACCTTTGACCATCCGCGCTCAGAGTCTGGGTGGAGCAGTGAACCTGGAGGAGAGAAGAAATGTGAGAAAGTGAGTCGTCACCAAGATCTTGATCTCGGCAGTCCGAGCGCTGTCTAATTACCGACTAAGGAAGGAGGATGTGTTTCCAATTCCCCTTTATCCATACATAAAGTTCCCAATTAGAGCTCCCGTTGGTTCAGAGTAGACAGCAGAGCTGGAGAGAGCCATGACGAAGCGTCCACCAGCAGGTGCAGCGTAGCTCACGGTAATTGACACACCGGCAGAGCGAAAAAAATAAAATAAAAACCTTCTCCATATTCCTTTCGAGCAGAGAGTCAAGCACCTGACAGCAAAATTCTAGTTTTTTCCTCTGTTCTATCACTCACGCTCTAGTTTTTTATCTGGCTCAGCTCTCCACTTCCTTGTATTAAAGACACGGCAGATGAGAGATGCTGGTGTTCTTTCTGGGAGTATTTAGCTGCACTAGTCTCCAAAGTTCTGATTATAAAATGAGCCCAAGAGCCGTGTCGCTCGACATTGCAAAACAACCCTGCGAGTGAATACATCTTTCAGTCCATTTTTAAGTGAATTTCTGCCTGCGATGTGCAGGCATACGACCACATATTCTCTGATTTTTTTCACTGGTCATGGTTGGTTGCACCAATGAGCTGATTTTCATTGATCCAAATTACCTGTCGGGTAGCCAGCAGATAGGGAAATATGAAGGCATAAAATCTGAGTCATTTCAGTTCATTTTCTATATTCTGTCTCTGGCAAAAGATCAGGCTATAGGACCAATCTGCTTGAAATTGATTTTCCCTCTCCCAAGTATCAAAGATCAGACATATCAGGCTAGTATGGAGCTACTTCTTTATGCATTTCAATAATTCATGGTCTCGAGGGAAATGATTTCAGTGAAAGAGTTTTTCAATTACATTGTGGCCGCGCAGGGATTTTTTTTTTTCTTTTTTTTTTTTTCTCCATGCTTACTTGTACAAAGCTCAGGAATAGATGGCTACAACCAGATATTGCTTTGAAATCTCTTCCTATCATAATGTAAAGGTGAATTTCAAAATATACTTATAAATATGTAGAAAAGAAATTGGAATCATATACCCGGTGGGAGTGTAAAAGATAGCATGAGTGAAAAAAAGAGGAAAGAGCAAAAGAGTAGAGAGAGGATTGAATGTATGCATTGTCAGACAAGCAGATTTTTCCCTGCTACATTTTTTTTTTTTTTTGATCAAACTGTTATTTTGTGGGAAAAGAGTGCCAAGACCAATACTGACATGGTTTGGTATGACACGAGGGTGAGTAAATGATGACTGAACATTCATATGTAGTTGCGCTATACCTTTAAGCTGAACTCAGTTATGCTTTGCGCTGGTGGGCAGCTGCAGCTGGTTACTCCTGTTCTGTTTCCTTGGAGATTATTCCAAAATTATGAATGTTGATGCAGTTTTCCCCTGGGAGAACGCAGCTGTGGTCTCCTGGGGTCCCCTCTTTCCATCACCCCTTAATTACTCCTGAGAAGTGCTCAAATTTAGTGATTAACTGCATCAAAAGAGTTTTAATGAGAATTCATGTTTAATCATGCATGTTTTGTCTGGAAAACCACATGTTGTTTCAGCCTTTATGTGCACGTGGGGGAAGTGTTAAGAAGCAGGTGCGTGAGAGGGTCATTTTTCGCTTTTTTATTTTTTATTTATTAACTTTTGAGAATTTATTATTTCCTGGTTGCTAATTCTGGAATTTCAATTTGGAAATTTAATAAGAGCCATGCTGCTTTCAGTTTAGAGCAAGCATGGAATAAAGTTAATGGCTTATGTTGCCAGACATCTTTTTTTTTTTTTTTGCAACCACATTTTTTTCATATTTCTCAATTATCTCTTCGAAAATGAAGGTTCTGTTTTCTGGAACAATTACGCACATCCACAGCATTCAAACACACACACACACACACACACACACACACACACATATACACAAGCAGAGACTGGAGAATAATTACATCTGAAATACGTATTATCATTCTCAATTTCATGCAGTCTTATTCTAAGCATGCATCTATTTCCAAATTGATTACAGTTCTCATTTTCATAAAATTAGTTTGAATATCTAAGAGAGAGGCTCTCTGCCAGCTGGGTGGGACAAATCTATGGTGCTCAAAGATATATTTATAACTTATAATAGCATCAGCGTGCATTATGTATAGATTCTGTGTATTTATTTGTGTGTGCTTCTAGAAAAAGTCTTTATGTTGACCTTTAAGAGATGTATAAGGGATTTGTACTTTTATTTTAGTTTAATTAGCATATTTTGCAAAAGAAAGATAATGATTTGGCATTTGCGCTCTGTATAAATTGTTAATCATTCATAATTATTTAATACATTTACGTTGATGAGGAAACAACTTGAGTTTATTTATTAATTTTATAAAGCCTTAATCATTTACAGGTATTAAATATAATGCATTGATAATTTGCTCACACTCAACTTTGAAAACTTAAATTTAATTAATTTTCACAGCACTGGCTGAATTTGACCTGGAGAGAAATTATTAAATTATTAAGCAAATAACCTATGTGATAGAGTGCATTCAGAGGTTAGCATAAAAATAATTATCTTGTTTATACCCTTTTTTGCTTTCTTAAGCAGAGATTAATTTCAATAAGAAAGTGACCATTTTTACCTAAGAAAGGTAATTAAATACGGTAGCTAAAATTATCAAATTGTTATTTAGCAGCTGATTTTATGTAAACTGGATTTATTGCATATCAAAATGATTTTCCTTTAAGCTTGTGTTTTTTATGTTTGCAACAAGGTTGTACTTTTGGGTCAAGTATTCCACAAAATAGGTCTGTGCCAGAAACTCATCCACTTATTTATACAAGCTTTCTGAAATATTTATGATCAGCAAGCATATGATACGATCAAAGTAACAGAGCTTCTGTCTAATCCTGATGCTAATTAGGAAGGGTCTTCATCCAATCCAGAAACAGAACAGAAGAACGAAGATCATTTAGAACAGAACAAGTACATCACTCTACTGTGAATTTTTGGGACCGTGTGAGAAAATGAAATGACTAAAGTCACAGAAAACCTGACATGACAGGCTACAACTGAAGCTCCTGGAAAACATACACAGACCTTCAGAGGATCTCCTCCCCAGCATCTGCTGAGAGCCCACAGCATGGGAGAATTCACAGATGTGACCTTTTTCATACAGTATCTCAGATGTTTCTCCCAGACAAATGGAGAGAAAACAGATACTTTTCCATAAGCCTTTATCATTCTACTTTACTGAAAAAAAGAGCCCAACAATCTCACATCTCTGCTATATTTTAAATAAAAAAAAAATATTTTTGCATATTTGCTAATATACTATAAAGTAATAGATCTCAAAATAAACAAAATATTGATAAAATAACAATATATTATACAAATTATATTAACAATAATACTTATACATTAATACATATTAAAATTAAAACCTGTAAATGTTAAATGTATTTATTTAATTAATTACATATGTACACATCTATTCTATTGTACTCTACTGTACTCTACAGGAAACAAAAACTTCCACACAAATGATCCCTGATCAATTTTTTTTTTTTTTTTAAGAATATAATATGCACATGAGACAACACTACATTACTGGATATAACACATTTTCTGATTGTTTAAACCATAATAGTGGATAAATTTCTTCATCCCATGTTCTGCATGTTAATATAAATTAGACTGAATTTTGCACTATATATACAATGCCCTCCATAAGTATTGGAACAGTAAAGACAAAATTGCTTTCTCTGCTGTGGTTGGCTGTGTGGAGTTAAGACATTTGTTCATCCCACTATTTGATATGAGCATAAATATTGGAGCAGTTGAATTTAAGGCAGATGTAAAAGATTAAAAGCTAATATTTAGTTGCATATCCCTTGCATGCAATCAGGGCAGTGAGTCTGCAACCCATAGACCAACCAGACCAGACCAAGTCTTATGCTTTGAAATTCTTTTCCCCAGCCTTTAATGCAGCCAATTCCAACTATTGCTTGTTTTGGGGAGTTTCTGTCTTTGGTTTCCTCTTCAGCTGGTGAAATTAATGTTCAATCGGATTTAAATCTGGAGACTGATTTGGGCAATCTAAGACTTTAAATTTTTTTGCCCTGACAAAGTCCTTGACTGAACTGGCGGGGTGTTTTGGGTTATTGTCCTGATCTAATATGAAGTGCTTTCTAAAGAGTTTGGTGGCATTTTCTTGAATATTGGTAGCAAAAATTATTTTGTACCCCTCCAAATTTATTCTGCTACTGCAATTATACTTTAAGTCATCATTAAAATGAAGAGGTACTGTTCTAGAGACAGCCATGCACGCACATGCAATGATACCACCTCCACCGAGATTTACAGATGAGGTTGTATGCATAGGATTATTTCCAGTTCCCTTTTTTTTTCTCCACACTTTTGCTTTCCAATCACTTAGATAAAGGTTAATCTTAGTCTCATTGGTCCATCAGCTCAGTTCCAAAACTCTACTGGCTCACATTTGTGAAGAATCTTGCTGTGTAGCTTCAGTAATTCTGTGTCAAATTCTCCTGTGGACTGTAGATTGACAGATCATCACCCCAGCTTTCTGGAGGTTGTTGGTGATTTTACAGTATTTACTATGTATTTTAGGGTCCATTTTCATAGATTTTATGATTTGTCTGTCATCAAC
The DNA here is from genome assembly GCF_023724105.1 of Carassius gibelio. Taxonomy (NCBI): domain Eukaryota; kingdom Metazoa; phylum Chordata; class Actinopteri; order Cypriniformes; family Cyprinidae; genus Carassius; species Carassius gibelio. The sequence goes on along the minus strand of NC_068407.1, from coordinate 4,295,805 downwards.
TACTGTTGTTTTTCTTAGCCGAGCAGGTCCTCATTGGTTGCAGATATCACCGGTAGTTTCCAAACTCTTGATTGCTTGCTTTTCTGTCAGAGTCGGCTTCCTCGTCTTCATCCTGGGTGTGTGTGTCATCATCGAATGCAAGACTTAGAATGTAGAAGCAATGGATAAGACTAATTCCCTGCTTTTAATATCTGAAGAATTAATGCAACCGGACACAGAAGAACACTTAGAAAGACCTGTGAGGCAACTATTCAAATACTTATGATCTCTTCGGATAGGGGGATGAAACTCTAAAAGTGCTGATCTTCTTAGCTGGCAAAACATCTTTGTGTTGAAACACCCAATAATACAAATTTGACATTCTGTAGTTTTGTCTCATATTCATCACTTTAATCATATTTACAGATTTCTTGACTCCACAGCTAAAATATCAATTTCGTATTTACTGTTCCAATACTAATGGAGGGCACTGTGTGTATGTATGTATATGTATTACATATCACAAGCCTGTATCACAACATGCTCATGTCACAAACAAATATCGACATTATTGAATGAACTGAGGTAACAGAACTAAAAGCCTACATTCTTCTGATCTTCTCTCGGACAACTGAAACGAATGTGAAAGTTTTCTGAGCAACCTGAGAGTGTAGATAACTCCAAAGAGTCTCCTGACTGTCTCTGACCATCTGTAATCAAGTCAGGACCAGTCTCTTCACAATCAAGACAGCCAAAATGAAAGCCATTTGAGGTGGCAGACGAGAGATGCCGTGTTGATGAGAGAAGGAAGCATCAGTCTGTGGACAATCAGTTCAGAAGTGCTGTCTTTCCTGTGTCTGTCTCTGTCCATCTTTCCTTTTACCCAGTCCTGTATGTATCCCCATTACTGCTGTGGATCTAATGATATTCTCTACTTCACAGCAACAAAAGGACATGAAAAGGCAATCGAAGCGAAGCTTTTATATGTTGTGATGGCTACGGTTTAAAGAGATGTGTAAAGGGAGAAAAGGTTTTTGTTCCTCTGGTGATCAGTGTATCAAACCACCATTAACAGTAGACTCTCTTTTAAGTACCTTGCTAATAATACCAAAGATTAATCATCTCTTCCAAGGCTTAAATATTTCACTGGCCTCACGTTTCTCATTGTGGGCTATAAAGCTGTCCAGCGTGCTATGAGATGGGGTCAAACACTGAAACCCTTTATAGAGAGCTACGGCTGAAGCCTCTCAGTGGAGATGCATGACACATTCTATGAATTAAAGATGAATTACAGTGATGCTTTCCTTCTGATATTAACCAGAGAAGATCTAAAGCCTTAAAAGTGTGTTTGCAATGTAATACCAGGGGTTTCAAAGTCAAAATTAAAACAACATTTATTTTCACGAAACTACATAACATTCACCAAGTAATTATGCACAATTAAATGATTTTACCCAATTAAATAAATACATTTCACTCTACTTTGCTGTTTTATTTAATATATTTGTTCGCATATGTATTTTATTGACCTTAACACACATTCACAGACACAAAATGGAAATAAATATGTGAAGAAAGAAAGAAAGAAAGAAAGAAATAGAATAGAATAGAATAGAATAGAATAGAATAGAATAGAATAGATTATTTACATAATATTCATCTTTATCAAGGGATAGATTTATTTACTGGTATCACACTCCTAATTGCATATGTCATATTATGCACACTTGTAAACTGTGTTCAAGTCGACTTTAAAATCAGATTACACTTGTATCATTTTTTTTTTTTAAAGTGTTATGTGACATCTGTAAGAGTATGGTTGCAGTCTGCAGTTCATTTCAGTCAATTCCAGTGAGGATTCTCCAGCCAGAAAGGTGTGGATGACTGCAAAACGGGAACTATATTCTCCAACCATCTATGAAGGTTGTTAAAAGCTATGTATTTTGAACCATTTTGTCAGTACAGTTTTTGTATTTACAAAAATGGTTCAAAATACCTAGCTTATTTTTTGACACACAGCTCAGTTGTGACACACACAAAAAAAGATGTCTCACGGTGCTCAGTGTAGCTCTGGCTTATAGGGGACCAAAACCAAATCACGATGTGCACAAAAAAATGCACCTATAATTCTATATTTGTAGTCAAAACAGCAAAATACCTTTCCTACGGTGTGGTCTCAGAGAAAATTTTAATTAAATAAATAACTACAAGTCTTTCAAAATCTTCAATTAAAAGTAATGGAGGCCGAGGTCAATGGTTAAAATGAATAGGCAAAATAATGTAACAGTTACCAACTAGTACAAACCAAATGGTCTTAGGTTGTTAATGTAGGTAATGCCGCCTTTCTAAATTCTTCTATTTATTTTAATGCTGTATTGCTACGGTTATTGGAAATAATAGCAAATTACTAAAGAGAAACATTACCATTGGGATATTTTGAGACTGACAGTGAACTTGACCTTCAGCCTGCACATAGCTTCAGATTTCATCCCCTTACTTCAATGTGAGTCCCAGTGGTTTACAATCCACTGTATTCTGGTATTCAATGAGCACTTTTCACAATCTAAGGCCTATTTTGATACAATACAATGACTATAAAATATTAATAATATTTTGCACTACAACTACAGAGTACGAAAAAATAAAAACACCTTTGGATCCCTAAATGAATTGTTCAGCATACAGACGAACACACAGACACTCCCCTGTTCTAAGACAGCGGTCAGACAAAGGCTGGCGTTATTGATTGAGATTGTGTTCTGATAGCCTCTCTCAGCCTGCGGTCACACCCTCTCTGTGTTCTTCAGACGCTCCGAAACGCCAGCGATCAATACAAGCCTCGTGCTGCTGCCAGCCTCTGCTTATTCTCTAACCTGGGGCTTCCTTTGTTGTTTATTTTTCCGTTTCGGCTCAATGAAACCGATCTGAACTTTAATAAATATCATCTTGTGCAGTGAAGTGCTCATGGAAAGGCGTGGCGTGTAAAGTGGCAGAGATTAAAATGTCTCAGTCCTTTAAATGTGTGATGTCTATCGGTGAGGCATAATGGTTTAGTTTAAAGTCTCCAGGATCGGTTGCTTGTCTAAATACACATGGGCATGAATTAAATTAAAATGATGATGGTAATTTTTCTTCCTTGTGTACAGGACACGTTCAGTACACACTACATCTAAATTGGGTTGTCACTACACCTTTTAGTGCTTAATCCTGTTCTGTATACACACAGTTAATTTAAAACTGAAATGACTACCAAAAAATCTCGGTATAGTGTCAACCACATTAATCAGTGTGAATGGAAGCAAATGGAACAAATAGTTGCAAACGACATATTTAAATGTATACTGTATTGTGTCTTCTCTGTATGTGTGGTGCAGTAATTCAGTGTGTGTGTTTTGAAAGTGTTGCAAGATCTTGCGAGAAAAAAAAAAGAAAAAAAAAGAAAAAAAAAAAACTCTTAGAAATCTTAGAAATAAGTTAAATACAGTACCAAAATATTAGAACCTGCACCTGCATACTTTATTAACAAACTGGATTGGATTATAAACTGCGTCCTTAATAAGCATAACTTATAATGTGGATATTGCAATCCTTCAAGAGCATGCAAAGTGTCTAAACAAATAAAACAGTAGTGGTTTAGATAAACATTACTTTGGTCATATTTTTTCGCTGCCTATATGTTACATACACATATAAAACTTTAATTTAGGGGTTTCACTTCTTATATAAATGCAGTTGTCACTCCAGAAACTTTACAGTCTGCATGTGGCCAAATAAATGGTAACTTAACTTCTTCATGACCACTTTTCAGTGCTAACTGAGTTCTGTGGGTTTTCACCACCCACATTGTCGACCCCATTGCTCAATAACAGACTCTTTGGAAATTTTATTGTCTATCAAGTACACAAACAAATATTTTTGGAGGTTAGTTTTAATAAGTGCTCATGTTGGTCACGGTCTTGAAAGTTAGTGTGCTTTCATAGAACGATAAACTTTTTTAATATTGAAAGACCATGGAAAATTAGGTTTCTCATTAATGTGACCTAATAAAAACTCTTCAAACAGCTCTCTTCCATGTTTTTGGTTATATGCATTGAGTTTGGTTCTATTCACATCCTTTTAGTAATACTGTGACCCTGGTATCAAGACTAATTCATGGTATCAAAATGAATGAATGCACTTGTGATGCTAATTCTTTTTGATTTGATTATGTACGTATTTTAAGGACTATGCATGCAACTAAAAGGCCATTGCTCAATCTCAGTGACCATTCCTTAAATGGTCTGTTATTCAGGGGAAAAATAAAAAAAGACTGGAAAAACTGTTAAGGACTTCTCTGAATGCAATAGAAATCTGAAGTATCTCACATTCCATTATGATTGTCTACCCTTCTGCCTTTCTTTCTCCCCTTTCTCTGTTATTTCTCATCTTAGTATCAATGGCTTCTAGTATTCACATGCTCCTGCCTTCGCAGGTATCTTTTCATGCTCTATAAATTATTTTTTAGAAGACAAGCAACAATGAGAAATGCATTGTATTACAAATTATAATTTGTAAATATAATACAATTGGGAGCATGCAAATACTCTACATTAAAAGCTAATAGTTATTGGGAAAGTGTGATATTTTATGTTATTTATTTTGCAGTTTATATGGCTATATGGAAAAAAAATGAAGATTTTTTTTATTTTATTTTTTAGAAAGAGAGAGATCCTTTTTGGGGAAAACTTGGGAAAATATTGCCAAACCAACTCAAAACTTTAGTTGTTTTTGGCCAAAAAAATAAGCTGAACAGATTTATTTTTATTCCTTTGCTTTAAATCTCTTTCTGCGTCATAGGCCACTTTCCCTCTGTCTTTAAAAAGACTTTATAATAGTTATTATTAATAATAAAATAATAGATAGCACAGAAAAAATATATTTTGAAAATATTATTTTGAATGTACTAAAACAATAATACATGTATTTAAATTAATGCTTTTATTTTTATATTAGACTACAAATATTACAGCTTTTACATTTAACATTACATTTTTTTTTTTTTTTTTATAGCTGCCTTCACAATATTGATTTTATTTTGAAAGATCGCTTGGCCATATACATCATTGGTAGTAGCCAGATTTGGTTTAAACCAGTTACAACAAGTCAAATACAAAAGCAGATTCAGCAGATTTTCTGAAGTCAAATAGAAAAACTCTGGTGTGAATGCACACCCTGCAACCATCTGACCTGCAAACCTCACAAAAGCACTGAGCCTGATCACTCCAGCAAATAATAGACACCAAGCACACAGTTCCCCTCATAAGTCAACTTTCTGAAAGAGTGATTGTACCAGTGAGTTGCACTGGGAGTCTGAGGAAAGTTTAGTGCAAGTAATGGTAGGGATTAGAGTTGGTCTTATCAATCTTGACCCCATTAGACTTTAATGTCTTCTCTTGGATGTCTTCCTCTGAAACAAAGGCCAGCATCTGGAGTGGCTATCACAGAACTCCCACCAGCTATCTGTAACAGATCGATACGTGCAACTCCCACACACCCGCTGAGTGTTGGCTGATATACAGAATCACACACACACAACACGGCCAGGGCTACAAAACAGTGCATCAAACTCCCATCTCATGGAAGATTTCCGACGGGATGTCTTATTTAAGCTTTCATGTCTGATTATGTAATACAGTGATGTATTTGAAATCATGGGTATAGAGAACAGCAGCCTACAAAATCAGGCTCTTGTATGCATTAGCCTTAATGCATGATACTGTAACAGTACTGTTACCTACAATTCCCGAGGTTGCATTTGCATTTGAGTTATACTGGCAGATGCTCTTACCGAAGCAACTTACGTGAAAGCATTCACTGCCTATTGAACATTTTCAATGCAGGTCATACAGGACAGTGTAATTGAGTCACTACTCTAAGCTTTAGATGGCACGCCTACAAACCGCCCACAGTGATTGGTTGGCTTCATACAATACATTTTTCAATAGCTAGATCAGTGGTTTGCAAAACAGTCTTTCCTTTCTGGTAACAAACCACTTTGTGCAATAAAAAGGGTAAATGGTTGTCTTGTCGCACTGCAATCACAGTTTGACAGTCAAGACGAGCTCAAGAAGTAATGTAGAGTCTGGAAGTTTACTTTAGCAAATTTGTTTAGCTGAATGGGTTATTAGCCAAGGTCACATTCACAACACATACTTACTGCCAGAACAAATGCATACATACATATTGTACATACATACTGTACATCTTCAAGTTAATTGTATCCAGTCCAAACAGTGCTAAACTGAGGGAAGAAAGACTAAACAGGACATGATGAAATATGATGAAAGATCCTCCTAGCAACCGAGAATTTAGTTTAAATGTTGAATCATCTAAAATTGAACAAACATTCTGTTTTTCTCTCCTCTGTTTATTTCTGCTTTCTTCATCACCAACATCTTCTCACCCTCAAACGCCCAAACTCACATGGGGTTTGCATGAAAAATCTCTCTCATTAATTTCAAACCAACTTGTCAGAGTGCAGTAATGCAATGCTTTGCGCTCCCTCGGGACGTTCTAAATTCAGCTGTGTGTGTATGCATGTGCTTGTTTCTGGTGGGCCTGGTGTCGAAAGGGGATTTATCCACTGTTAAATGTGAAATTCTTTGAGAAAGATGATTTACATATCAATTAAGCATTAACGACAGGTTGTTTGACTTCCTGCATAACATTGTACACACATTTGAATTCTCTGGAGGCTGACGCCAGGCCCTTTCAATGTTGTACGCACACAAAAACACATACACTTTCTCAGTGTCCGGCTGCACGCATACACACTCCTGTTCATTAATCACGATGGTGGCCGAGTGTGACAGGTGAGCAGAAGGTGTGACACAGCCTCACCTTTCTCCATGCTCTGCAGGAATATAAACATCCTGCGGCTCAGCTGACCCTCCCCACCCCCACCCTTTTCATCTCCTGCCTTTTACTTGCAATGCAGTCACATTTCTGTTTTGAGCTTCCATACATGTGTTGTATTCCTGCCACCTTACTGCTCTCACTTCCTCTGCAGACATTAGCCACATCCCGCTCGCTCATTATGACATGCCACTTCACAGCATTTACAAATCAGCTTGTGCCACTCTGAATATCTCTGAATATCATCGGTTACATTAACAACCCATCAGCCTGCACCATCTTGAGTTTAATGACTGAACTATATATTTATCCTCAGGCCATCCAAGATGCAAAAACGTCTCAATGATGGATTTGTTTCTTACAAACATGGATATTTTTTCTTCACAACATGTTAATTGATGGACTGGAGTTGTTTTGATTACTTGTCAAAATATTCTGATGGCACCCATTCACTGCAGAGCATCCATTGGTGGGGAAAGTGATGTAGTGCTAAATTTCTCAGAAACAAAATGTAATTTTGGCTGATAGCTAAAATGATATCAGTGCATCCCTAAGGTTACACCAACCAATGGATGACTCATCCAATTTTGCCTGACATTTTCCAACCCTTCATATGACGCTATTATTATTTTTCCCCCCTGTGAAAAAAAAAAAAAAAAAAAAAGAGAATTTCTGAAATTATTTTCAGAATTACAATTATATGATGATTATCATAGGCTATACTGATTGTTAGGCTCCAAATAGGACAACTTTAAAAAACGCCATACATTTTTCTAAATAAACAGAAAGAAAGAATGAAAGAATAATACTTTTGACATGTTTAGAACCTTTAGAGAGAGAACTAGTGCTATGGTGATAGAAACAGAATAGAGAGATGAGAGATTGAGAGAGACACTGGCTAAAAGTGTTTTAAACCAGATCTGATGTTTATTAAAGAGTCTGCTCCCCACAGGCCCACACTCATAGCACCTTAATTATGGAAGTCCTTTATTCATCTCTTACTTACCAAACACCCACCAGCCCTCGTGCTCTCCCCCACAGGCTCTTTTTCCCCCTCACTCTTTCTCTCTCTCTTGTTCTGTTTTTCTTTGGTGATTCCCCTTCACTAGAGGAGGTATCAGAGTATTGGATCAGTGGTAGCACCCTACAGAGAGCCGCTGTGTTATTTTACCACAATCGAGGTCTTGATGTTTGTTTTCCACATTCTTTAAAGCCTAATGTTCATCCAGTGATGTTAATTACTTGCGAGAAAACAAACATCCCACCAGAAAAAGAACTTTCTCGTGGAGTTTTCATAAAGATTTGAAATCATAGACTATTCTAACATTTACTCATCCAAAAATCACTGCTTTGGTGTCATGGTAACTAATATATATATATATATATATATATATATATATATATATATATATATATATATATATATATATATATATTTAAAACTAAAATACAATGAAGTCATTTTAAATACAAATAAATCAAATCTAATTAAACCATTTTTTAAATAATAAACTCCATAAAACATCTGCTCAATGTTATTAAATAAAAAGGCTTCCGTGACATATTGCGGCGTACTACACAATGGCTAGTTGTCTGTAAGCATGTTATCAGGATACAGCCATAAATGTCATCATGGAGGAAAAGGATGCACATTATAAACTGTCAAAAAGTTCAATCTGCAGGTTAATAATTTGCACCTGAATCACAATAGACTATTCACAATAGATTATTCATAGCCTTCACTGTCAGACTGGCTTTTGTTTTCATTCATTTAGTCACATTCAGAGCCTTGTGCGATCTCTAAATATGGGTTCAAACTGTAGGAGCTGTGTGGAAAGATGATCAAATATCCACATTGAATGCTCAGTTCTCTTTCTTTTCTCTTTAACACACAGACACACACACACATATAAGATGAATAGAGATTTTGTTTGAACATTTAAAACATCTGTCTCCTGTCAATCAACCTGACCTGTGATGTCATAAAGGAACTGGACAAAAAAAAAATGTTTAAGGGAAAAGGCATTTTATGACCCTTTTATTATCGATAACAAAAGCTTGTAAACTAGGCTGTAGTGCTGCGAAATGCTTCACATAAACCTCTCATGTCATGAGTATGAAACAGCAAGAACTGACAACTTTGCCCTCAACATTTATTGAGAGCAGGGCAAGAAACAAAGGGAGCAACCAGTGATTTGGTTTTAAAAATTGAAAATAATAGAGAAAGCATGTGGTTTACACATCAAGGCACTGAAAGGTTGAAGCTCTTTCCAAATCACAACTTCCCATAATGCTTTGCTCTCATGATTGAACTGAAACTTCAAACCAAAGTCAAGGATTCGCTGTCCCTCAATTATTTCTCTCATTTGTGGACATCCCGCCTGCACCCCTGAGGTTATATCCATCATTATTTTGTTAACTGGTGATTTGACCCAGCTGTGGAACATCGGGTTCAGTCATAGAGGGTTGTTTACTCTGACAATTACCTTCAACCCCCTACTCACTGATTTCTCCAAAGCCTCCTGCGTGGCACATTTTGCCACTTTTTAACAAACAGTTATTTGCATAATTTATATAAGTTTTGCAGCAACTTTCTGACTCTCACAAACAAGACCTGTGCGTGCATATGCCATTAAATCCCCAAATTATTAACTAAAAGAACAATTCATCCCAAAGTGAAAATTCTTAATATTATTTATTATTGTCCATGTCAGTCCATGTCAATTCCTGTATGCTTTGTTTGAATAATCAAATTATTATTAGTAAAAGACACAGCTAAAATATATTCTATTGGCTTTCTTCTAATCTTACTTGGCTCATTGTATTTCATTTCCTTGTTTTTCGAATAGACATCACTAAATGCCACTACTGTATATTTAAGCTGTATCTTAAGGGTCGCTGATTCAATCCTACACTTTGAGTGATAATTAAGCAAAAATGAAAATTCTGTCAAAATTTTCTCACTATCATTCAGTTCACAGTCGTTCAGACCTCTATGACCTTCTTTCTTTGGGCAATACAAAGAGACATTTCTGAAAGTTTTAAGGTGACTAAATTTTCACTTTTGGATGATTATTAATTTTAAAATGGTATAACCTAATTTAGCAAGAGACTGAATCACCCATTTGACTGAATAAATGATCTTTGAACTGAATAGTCTATGAGTTTAATAAAACCAATTAATTTAATGTCACCATATTGAAATAAAACAATTATGGCATTTTTACAGTGGTTACATGGTGAAAATATTAATTCAGCATAGTGAGACAGCAGTGGAATGAAAGCCACTTCTCCCACTTGCATCTGAAGATACACTTAACTGAGAAAGAGTCTGAAAATGAATGGAGCTGTTAAAACTGATTAAATGAACCTGAGCCAGCCCCTTGTCCTGCTCCTGCAAACGTCCCCTAGTGCATGTTCTTGTCCCCACCATGCACATCCATTTCATCATCTCACACTTTATCTATTTGTAGTTAATTCTCATTCATCTACATGACTCTTTCCCCCTCCCAGACTCAGCCTGTTCTCTGTTATTATTGGAAGGCAACATGATTGGTAATTGTATTCAGCGTGGGAGAGCCCTAAACGCCTTCCCCTTGGTGAACGTTTGAAGTTCTGCTTCCTTTCTCCATGATGGATTTTTAATGATCCTCCCTATAAACGCAAAGCCAGTTGTTCATGGCAGCAATAGCAATAACTATCAACAAACTCTCAAACAGGCCAATTAAAAAGAAGGTAATATTATGAACTGCTCACCCGCAAAGGTTAAATTAAGCTGGTGTAATGAGACTGTCTTGCATAAATTCATCTTCATTGTCTTCAGCACCCGCTGAAATCACTGTCAGCAGAACATGCTTTCCCTGTGATCTCCAAACAGTGCTGAGAATTCAGCAGAGCGCTTTAGGGAATATTGTATATGATCACACCATCATATCAAAGAAATTCATACACCTCTGTACAGACCTCATAAATTTGCATAAAGCAATCCTGTCCTCTATGTAACAGTGAGAGGAGAAGAATTAAGTCAAGGTTAGTTTGATTTTAAATTACTTTTTTTTTATTTATTTTTTTACTTCTGATTCACTAAAATAACTCCTTTAAAACTTTCCAGCAAATTTTCCACATTTTCAAGTTATTAGACAGACAGATAGATAAGATAATATATTGGTGGATGGATATAACACTGGATGGGTGGACACATGGAACAATAAATATAATACTAAATAGAAGGATAGAATGACAGAAAAAAATGGATGGATGGAATGACAGAATGACAAACAATGGATTGATGGACAAATGAAAGGATGGAGCAATTGATAGAATGACAGAATGACAAAACAGTAAATGGATGGATGGAATGTTAAATAAAAGGATAGACACAATACAATGACAAAACAGTAAATTGATGGATAATGATAGAACAATAGATAGGATGACATACTGTATAGAATGATAGATAGAACAACAGAATGGCAGAACAATAGATGGATGGATAAATGCATTGAACAATACATAAAGTGCCAACGATGAATGGATGAGTGACATATATAATGATAAATAGACTGATAGATAGAATGCTAGACAGATGGATGGAGCAATAGACAGAATGAGAGAACAATGGATGGATGTATGGATGCATGGAGTTAAAGTAAAAATGACATGACATGTGACCAAGTATGGTGACCAATACTCGGAATTAGTGCTCTGCATTTATCCCATTCAAAGTACACACACGCTGCAGTGGGTAGCCTTTTTTTTTTTTTTTTTTTTGCTGTGGTACCTGGGGAGCAGTTGGGGGTGCGATGCCTTGCTCAAGTGCACCTCAGTCATTGCATAGAAGGTGGGAGAGAGCACTGTACTTTCACTCCCCCCACCTACAATCCCTGCCGGTACAAGACTCTAACTCTGTAACCATTAAGCCACAACTTCCCCAGGGAGAGACAGAACATGGGTGGATAGGTGAAATGATGATTAGAACTAAATAGAATGATAGAACGAAAGAATGATGGATGGATGGATGGATGGAATAATAGAATGACAGAAAAACAGACAGAACAACAGATAGATAGAATGCTTGCTTTAACACAGAGTTTTAATTACTTATCCTTAAATTAATAATTACATTATATGACTGATGGTTTGCTTCCATGATTGACTGTCTAGATAACCAGCTTCCTCTGAATAAATCCGCTAATGTACCACTGTAAGCAATGAATGTTTGTGTTAACAGCACGGAGGCTTTGGAAATTTCCCAGACTGCAGTCAAGCATGTCCTTCAGCCTACAGGTGACCCCTCCCCTCACAGCATAATTGTTGTAATTACAGTATAATTTGGGAGTTGTTTGGGGCTGTTTCTCTTTTGGGAGATCATTAAACTGTGTGTTTAGTGAGACCTGTAGGCCAGCGCTGGCCACAGATGCACACTCAAATTAGCAGTACAGTCATTCTAAGGAAACCAAATGAAACGAGCCCTTGGGTTTTCGTGGTGGGTGTTTGCTCGCGCAGCTGGGCCTCATGTAAAGTGTAGCAGGCAGTCATGGGTAATTAGCACCTACTCAAAAGGTGAAAAAGCATTTCAAAAGCTCATGAAGCCTTTCAAGGGTGATAACTCCACTGGAACACACTTAGGAATTTGGAAAAGGGTAATCCATTTTGAAGTAGGTAACGGGAAGATTATGTACTTTTTAATGGGATGTTTAGTGCGGATGTGTTGACATTACGCAGCGGGCCACGACTGGTTCAACTACCTAATTTTCCTGTAACATTATCACATAATCCATTTTTAGAGAACAAAAAAGTAGGGCACAGCACAAAGTTTTGGTGTGAAAGAACAAATTAGTCCTTTCACATAAATTGTATTGTAACACAAGGCACTGAATTCCACTGTACAGCATTACCTCTTTACGCACTGCTCAAACTTTGTAATATGGTGTAAAGTGAAGCAATTATAACTTAGTAGTCAATACATATTCATATGTCTGTCTATGCTGTCTAGTTTATAATTCTCACATGATTTACCTTAAGATGCCATTTAGAGGACAAAGCACAATAAGAAAGGTTTATAAACTTTAAAACTGATTAGATTTCCAATGCCTCCAATTTTGGATGGATGGATGGATGGATGGATGGATGGATGGATAAAAAGCGAGACAGAGTGATAGATAGAACAATAGGATGGCAAAACAATGGATGGTAGGATGAAACGATATGATTACAAAACAGTGGATGGATGGAAATTATATAATGACAGAACAATAAATTAATGAATTGATGGATGGATTGAAAGAGTAACAAAATGACAAAACAATGGATGGAAGGATTGACGACATTAGAGTGACAGAACAATGATAGATAGATGGATGGAATAATAGACCATCAGACATACACCACCATGGCAAAGCACAAACAGAATTGTCACAACTTTGTAAATTGATATATTATATATAAATTAATATATACATATTAATAGAGCTCTGTTTTGATAAAGCCCCTCCTTCTGAAACACAAATTGTGCTCTGATTGGTTAGCTGTTAATCTGCGATGCTTCTGTAACTTTGTCACTGCCGTTTTCGTCTGCCCACGGTTTAGATCTTATAATGCCAAATCAAGACAGATCATAGCAAATGGGAGATGAGAGAAGAAGAGGACAAGGCAAGCTGATGGGAAGATGCAGTCATAAAAAAAGAATGAAATGGAGTCACTGATTGGAGCGAGGGAGGGGGCGAGGTTGAGCACTTGAAATAGAAGGTCTATTTACTGGAGTCTGATTGCATATCCATTCAGAAAGGTCACAACAAGAGGCCCCTGTTTCGTGTCTGTAATCTGGATGCTCTGTAATTAACACATTATTTACATAAGCATGCATGTAAAAACCTTTTTCAGACTTGTCATATTTCTCATTCGCTCCAACTCCCCTTGAAAGTCTTTATTCTCAGTTTCTTGTTCTTGCAAACCGAACAATCTCACACTTCATTTCTCTGCTTGTTTCAATGTATAGTGATTTTCTCAGCTTTCTTCTTCCAGGTTTGATCGCATGTGACTGACGCACTGAAAGAGCTCATTGATATTAATGCTTTTCTGCCACTTCTAAACCACATAATTTTAAATCACTTACAGAAAATTAAAGGCATTATATTTGATTGGTTTCTGGGTTATGATTAACCACTGATAATTATTATTCGTCCTCTTTAATTCTTAATTACGCTTTGGGTCAGTGTCCGTGGCTCACTGGCTATCTATATTTCAGGCCTGAGATCACGGGTCTTCCACCACTGAAAATCAGCAATAAAGAAAGGAAATCAGAAGATAACATTATGGACAAGAGCAAGAGCTCTTCTCATCCAAAACAAACCACAGAATGACATTAAGGACAGCTCCTTGTCTTTAGGTCAGTATTAATACATACAACACTTCTTATTGCCTGTTTTTCCTGAGTGGATTCAAGAGACCTTTGAACATCAAAGCCTCTGCCTCCTCTTTTCTCTTGCGCTCACAATGTCTCTTTCACCCTGTTCCGTGCTCCTTCTTTTTCTGACCCCTGATGTGATATTTAAAGTTGCACTTTGATGTGCCTTTCTAAAATGTGTCCTCTCTGTCCCATTCTTCTCTTTGTCTGTATTGTGTTGTGTTGCATTAGCAGTATACTGTCGTCTGCAATACTCCCATGTCCTTTTCACCTAGGATCTTCTAAAAACTCAGCCCTTGGGCTACTAGTTGCTGCTGAGAGAACATACTTCCTGTTCAAACAGGATGTTGAGGTAGGACATATCAGTTGGCTCATTGGTTTTGTTTATTAAAACCATGGCTGGATCATTGCTAATAGATTGTCATTTGGGATGGCACAATTTACAAGTAGCTTCACCTTAACTTAAAAATGTATACTTAACTCGGTACATTACGCTAAACAAGCAAATATTCCAATTAAAACAGTATTCATCCATTGCATCCAATTTATTTGTCATAATAATGGGATTTTGTATTTTTTATATTGGTAAAATACATAATTTTATGACAGACAGATTATTTGGTACGTCCAAAAGGAAAGGTTTTAGACCAAATTATAAAAAATGCATTAATAAAAAGAAATGGGTTTTAAGAATTATTAAACTGGTTGGTGACGCTGTCCCCAAACTTCTCAGGTACACTCAGAACTAATAAAAACATAATCTGCCATTATATCTTCAGTGGTTGGGTCCTAATAAAATAGAGCTGTCTAGCTAAACTCCTTACTGAATGTGGTATATTAATAATATCATGTTTAGTTTTAGTTGTATATTCGCTCCGAGAGACAGTTTTAGCATCCTGCTCCTCTGCCAGAGAGGATAAGCTAAAACCACCCTTCTAATCCCTCAAAACTGTGACCAGTAATGTTATGAAAAAGACACCGATGTCAGGGTGCAGGGGAACATGAAAGCTAAATCCTCAGACATTCATTTTAATAAAGGTCTCAAAGCGAGGTGTTGAAGTCTAGTCGTGTAATTCCTGACATTTCAAAGTCAATGCAATATCTCATTGTTCCTTGCCTTCGCATATTGAGACATGAGTCGGATTAATTGTACAGTAGATGTATCCGCGGGTGTGTGTCAAAAATGGAATATGAGCCAGACTGGTCCAATAGTTCAACAACAATTGGCCTCAAAGTCTCATGCTTTATTTTCAACAGTAAAATAAAGCCACCTTGAAAGGGCTTTCTTTGAATTATTTATTGGAGTATTTTCAAGTATATCATTTTATTTTGTCCATCACAGAATATAACAGTGTTGTAATCAAAGCCTAGATCAAAACAGATACATATGTGCAGTATATATTGATGTTATGATTTTTTTTTTTAATAAATGTACAATATAGAAAATCTATCTATCTATCTATCTATCTATCTATCTATCTATCTATCTATCTATCTATCTATCTATCTATCTATCTATCTATCTATCTATCTATCTATCTATCTATATATCTATCTATCTATCTATCTATCTATCTATCTAAGACTTTTCTTTTTAAATATAACTATATTTATTGATTGAATTCATCAATAGCAATGACTTTAGACGTATTCCAGCAATAATACAAAGTAAATTAAATACTTAAATCACCAAAGCTTAGATCCGAGGTGAAAACTGTGAATAGTAAAACATATTTGTACTTGAATATATCAACATCTACTGCACTTCTTCTCACTACACTGTTCAGAGGGGACTTTCTCAGGCACTTCCTCTGTGAAGTTCTGGCATTATTTTGTATATTGGGTAGCCCACTTACTATGTGGCATTCTTGATCTTAAAGAATAAATCCAGCTTTCATCAACACACTGCTGGAATGCAGAAGCAGTGCATAGTACTTGCATAAAAAACAATGTTTAATGGATACAATGAATAATTCCAGCTCCATGATTTGCTCTTTAAATAATTAAATTATTAAATGCCACACTGAAAAGAGCTAGAATGTAAGACTTAAGACTGTCTGGAATCTTTAATTATGAATTTAAGTTGGTTAAATAATTATGAAAAAAAAAATCATATGGGTTTGGAAAAAAGGATGTGTAAACAAGAAAGGAATTTAATTGTAGATTGTTCGATTGATTGATCGATTGATTGATTGGTTGATTGATTGATTGATTGATTGATTGGATAGCATAAACTAATGGTAACACCTGACAGGTATCGCTACAATTGTGTTTTAAGAAATCACACCATGAACTTGAACACACACACACATTCACACATGTATATACAGTGTCAAAAAAGACTCCCTGCTGAGTCATAGTATTTTATGTGGAAAGCTGTGAAAAAAGTACTTAATCACATCTCAGTCCTACAGAAAAAGTGTAGTGAAGTGGGGAAAAAAAAAAACAGACACTTGGATAGAGAGACAAGAGCCCATGGGAGTCTGCCTGCAACGGGGTAGAAGCGATAGTTGAAAGCAGGGAAAAGTAAGATTAATGATGGTAGGAGAGGACTTCTCAGGACAGTGAGACTAACACTGCTCTCTGGTCAGACCACAATTCTCTTTACATGCCTGCGAAACACAGAACCCCTGACTTCCTGTCTGCACTTTCCATTCTACTTTTGTTCTTTTACTATACACACAAAAACAGAGAAAATATAATCAACCTATCTGCATGACTTTATCATTTTTAGTGGTGTCTATAATTTAGCTAGTGACAGAAAAACAACAGGGGTAATATATTACATATCTGTAAGAATGGACTAATAGTTCAAGTCTGGCTCTGATAACTATCTTAATGTTTTGGTCAATAAAAAAAAATATACAAATAAAACAATGAAAGCTAAAAGTAAATTTAGGTCTCACAACATTATAATGAAAATGGATATTTGTAAAAATTAAATTAAGTGTTAAACAGTGTTAAAGTAGACCAAATCCGCTGGAAAACCACAGACTTGGCAACACTGAAGCAGAGGTGATCTTAATATAATTTTAAGATAAAAGTAAGATGAGCATACACAATTACATATCCAAAACAATAAAATAAAATAACCAATATGTTACCAATATTCTATGCATCCCTACATTTTTGTATTATTAGAAATGGCTACTTAAATTGTCAGTAAAACATTGTCAAACATCACCAAAAATATATAGATATTTATAATTATAGAATTATAAAGAGATTATAAATTATAAGCTTGTCAGGTATCTTAACTGTGAATTTTATATATATATATATATATATATATATATATATATATATATATATATATATATATATATATATATATATATATATATATTATTATTATTATTATTATTATTATTATTATTATTATTATTATTTTATTTCATTGATTTATTTATTTTTAATGATAATGGTTTTAAATCAAGCATGCTGATCTCAAAAACGACCAGCATCATGATCACACAATCACTATGTTCCCAATATATCACAATTGCCCATAGAAAGCCTTCTTGCTTTGGTGTTGTAACAACTGTGCCGACAGGAAGATACACATAGAGGACTATCCAATATGACTGTCAAATGATAGTTTGTCAGAGAGAAATATAAAGTAATGCTTTTTGTCTTTCACTATAAAAGCAGATTATGAGAGTAGAAGTGATTCCCTTTTGCATGAATGTGATTTTGAAATACTTTTTCTCTCATGCTCAGATCAAGATTCAAATCACAGGAATCATAGCTGTTCAAGCCAAAAAGCTCAATGCATCCAGAACCCTTAGGCAACTCTAAAGAAACATCAAAGATACTCATACCAAAGTTAATTCTCTGAATAGTCGGTGTGTTTTAAGTCTGTTGTATATTGACGTGCATTAAATCTTATCATCAACAAACTTAAATCAAAGCCATTTGATTTAAATCAGCATTCCCATTCACATCAATATACTGGATAAAACAAACAAACAAACAAAAAAAGGATTTGGACTTTAATTCAGAATTTGCTAGTTAATATCACAAATAATTATGAAGATATACAATTTACCCAAATAATTGTATTATTAGCCTATATTTATATATATATTTTTTTTTTTTTTTATTTTTTTTTTTTTTATACACAATTTGAAATCTTCCATTTTTGCTCATTGGTGCTCAGATTTACTTGACCCTCAAATGTCAAGTAACTAATCACAGACTAAATATTTCACAGAATATTTCACAGAGTCACAGAACAACAACTCGAGCACCCCTGCCAAAGATGCACTAACCTCTAGCCATAATCAACTTTTCGTAAACCGTTTTTTCATTGGCCAGCTGCTGAATTTTCCTATAATGCACTGGCAAAACATCTAAATTTAGACAGAATGTGCAGTTCTATACTGCCAAATGCCCATCATGAAACAAGAATTTGGCTTTGAAAAGCACACCGTAGACCACTCAGTCCCTAGAAGGCAGAAACGGACACAGATCTTCTTGCGTCTTGGTTTCAGGACACAATCAGCTCCAGCTGAGCAACAACAGCAGAGACCGCACTGCTGGAGGAAACTTCAGACTTTAATGGGATTACTCAGACATACGCTAATCGAGTGAGCGCAGGTGGAGAATTAAAAAGATCACAGCCTCCTGCACAAACTGAGAGACACACTTAAAATAGAGACAAAGTCCTCAAAACTCTTCTCGACTTAAGTTTGGTTTGGCCATCGCTACTTGTGAAACTATACTCACAGTGAACATCTGACCTACTTTTGACCTCCAGTTCACGCAACTATTCTTTCAGTTAAAGGGACAGTTCTCCCAAAAATAAAAATGTACTCAAAAAAAAATATTTACTTATTTACTTATTACATTTACTTATGTCATTCCAAACTTGTTTATTTTTGTTGAACATAAAGGACAATATTTTGAAGAATGCGGGTAATCAAACATTTGATGGTCCCCATTGACCTCCATAGTATTTCTTTCCATACTATAGAGGTCAGTGGGGAGCAACAACTGGTCCCTAGTTTGGTACTTCACAATATCTTCCTTTGGGTTCAGCATAAGAAAGAAACATATACAGGCTTGGAATGACATGGGGGTGAGTAAATAATGACAACAATTTCATTTTGGGCTTAACCATTAACTATTTTGCAGAGAGAAGGGAAAAAGCAGACATAAATTTACAAAGTGGTGGGCAATCAAGTAGCCAAAATTTCTAAGCACAACAATGTCTGTGGTTTGTGCTGCAAATGTGGCATTCCAGTATTGGAATACCTAAACCTCACTGCAATTGCAGTCTTATTCTAAAGAAAAATAGAGTGTTGTTAAATCGATTACATTGTTAAGAATGATTACAAATGATGCTGCACCAAATGGCTGTGTATAAAAGAATGAATCAGTTTTGCAATCATTTGTGCTTTGTGGATCAGAAACTAATAATTTTAGGGAAATGTTAGTCATTTGAGACTGACATAAGAATCGTTTGATACGTTTCTCAATTTTCATTAAGATTGCAGCTTCCTAATCTTTCAAGGCCACCTCTGAGAGAACTTTTCTGTCGCCAGCGAAATTGGTGTGCGTACATACCTCAGGCAAAGCTAAACAGCAATATCCTGCATATGCAAATGAAACACAAACCAGTCATATGCAACCTTATTAACATGCACGAAAATCATGTTGCCACTTTGAGTTCAATGAGTCATCAAGATGGTGTTGCTAACAGACAATTACGACAAGCTGGGGGGAAAAAAAAAGTCCTTTAACAGATACTTCTTTTATCCATACAAATTAAATCCTGCTCAGTCTAAAGAGATTTCTTCCAGTCCCTTGCTTGCCTTTGAGAGCGAGTTAAAATTGCATACTATTATGAATGTCTCGACCACTGGGAAATTAACAGATGTTACCCAGCACCTCCATGCATGACACTATTTCCAACAAACAACCAAAATGAAGTTTCCCAGGGCATCACGAGTGTGGATAACACAACGACCCGATATTCTCCACGGCCTGCGAATGATGGCCTTCTGTGCTGACTCCACAGCTATGGTATTAGCCTGTTTGCTGCCCTGAACCTTACAAAGCCTGCATCCTAAAGCCAATTCAATAACTTCACAGACAGCATTTTAGTATGAAAGATAGTGGATTCAGACAGACTTTCAAGGCAACACAACTTAACCTCTTTGCTGTCACCCCCCATTTTTGGCATGGAGACACAAGTGACATACCCAAAATAATAAGGTTGCTGCTCATAAGTCTTTCTGACTAGATACATAATCAACATATTTCACAAAGCTGACATTTCAAAGTTTAATCAGAATTACTCATACTGTTATGATAATAGAGATATATAAGCTCAAACATAAAAACACACAAAAAAAAAAAAAAAAAAAAAAAAAACACACACATTGCTGTCGCATCAGGTCTGGCTCGTCAAACTGCCCCATTCATGATTCTATTGTTCTCAATAGAAAAATCTTTCACACATCCTCCAGGTATGAGGCATTATCCTCATTATTCCTTTATCATTATTATTTTGTTTTATTCAGCCATTAGTAGCCTTTATTCTAGCATTGCAAGTTTTAGCAAGCCACATCGCTTCAATCCCAGTACACATTTACCCAACTATTAAAAGTCTTTCTAAAAAAATATTATTATATATTATTAAATATTCTTTTGTTGGGGTCTGATCTCACAAGAATTATGACAAACTACAACATGAAGAAGAACTGCACCTGTTCTGCAGCTGCATTAAAGCTAACATGAGCATTAAGCTACATAAGCAATTTATGACATTATTATAGTACACTTTTACTCAAAACACACTTTAAACCACCATCAAGTGTTGTTATATCACTTTTATATCACTGCACCAATTATAATTTCAGATGTTCACATTCTTTTTTTGTTATGGAAATACCCCAAATCTCAAGAAAATGACATACAAACCATATACAATTGAAATTGAGCGTTTATTATTTGAATATTCCGTAAGTACAGAAGTTTCTCAGTGTTTGCTGTGGTCAGAAATCAATGCCAAAGAGCATGGGAGCTTGTGAGAAGATGAGACAACAGAGTCTCACTCCTATTTGTCACATACAGCCATTTGGTCATTTCCTTCTCATGTCCATAAGCCGACGTTGAGGGTATCCCCTATTCGTCACTTGACAACGTAGAGGGGGTCGTCCAAAATTTGAAAGCAAATCGCTCATCTTTGGATTTTGACGCAATCAGATAGATAAGGAGGCAGACCAATCTGTGTAGTATTCCAGAAAGCACAGTTAATTTACCATCAGCTAAACCCTGAACTTTCGGTTGATTAACCCCAAACCTTGCTTACTCGAGGTATGTGGTTCCAAAAACACGACAGACATGTGTCACTTTGCTTACATCTGATTGGTCCAATTTCCGTTTGAGATCTCCAACTCAGAACATAACCTGCCCCGGAGCAGGTTAGCCATGGAGTGCAAGTTACTATGGCAATGAACACTGCTAAAAGCCAAGCCACTTACTTTGTACATGGTACCTAAAATCCAGGATTGGTGCAAACTATCTGAAACTTAACTGGCCAGCCGGCTAATCCGGCATCATGGTACAGGCCCCAGGTCTCTGTGAGTCATAACGCGAGCATGGAGTAAACATACAGAGACAGGCCAGGGAGAGGCTAAGTTTCATCAGATCGCCTAAATCAGTGAAAAAAAAAAAAAAAATAGAAATGATGATTCTGTCTGAAGAAATATGAAGTAAACATGAGTAAATATATTTATATATCTCCATGTATATGCATCTTTGGACTATAAGCCTTTATTTTTGCTGTTCAGTGAAGCTATGTGAACACAACCTCTGCAGACATGACTGAATGTGTGGTTTTGGAATTCCTATTCCAAAATATGACACTTACAGATTTATTATTTAGCACTACTGACAAATTACTAAATTACTGTCACTGCAACAATGTTTTATCAAAAACAGTGGTCAAATATCGAAGCTAGAGTCTTTAATATTTCTACTGATGCAAAGTTTGACTAGATCAAGTAGAGTGTGATGTTTCAACATGCTGTTAAAGTGAAACAACAAAAATCTGGGACTGTTGCCGATCTTTGACAGATAAGGGGTTAATGTGGTGGCACACAGAGTGACCTGAGGTGGAACACGGCATGACTCTAGAAATGGAAACTATAAAACTATTGGGCTGGGTACTGACACACATTTCTCGATTTGTTGTGATTTGGATCTTGACGTGATTAAATTTCAGGTAATTTCGAAATAAATCAGGTTTTGGATTTTTTTTTTATATATATATATATATATATATATATATATATATATATATATATATATGTGTGTGTGTGTGTGATGTAAACTAAATATGGAACACTCCCGCTTGGTGCTACAGTACTTAATAATATCACTAAAATAAAGGGCAGAACATAAGGCAGTTGTTATATACATTTTCTAATTATTATATCATTATATATATATATATATATATATATATATATATATATATATATATATATATATATATATATATATATATATATATATATAAATATATATATATATATATATCATAATTATTATCATTATTATATATTTTATAAAAATATAATACACTATTTAGATTTTTTTTTTTCTTCTAGCAAAATAATGATTTTTGAACATTAAGTGGATTAACTGAGGCTATACATAAACTTTTTAAATTATGATTATATATATATATATATATATATATATATATATATATATATATATATATATATATATATATATATATATATATATATATATATGAGCATCATATTGATAATGAAACTACAATAATAGTTTCTAAACAGGTTCTAAAGCACTTCTAAACAAAATGTTTTAACATAGACTAAATTGCTCCAAAATGCTGACCTAGAGTGAATTGAAGTGAGCTTTAGCCATAAGTATTTTATGACAAAAATGCTTACTGGAAATGGAATCACATTGAAAAAAAGGGACAGCAATTTACTTTTTTATTTTTTTTTATTTTTTTTTATTATTAATTTACTTCATCTACCACCAGCCTGTTTTATTCTTTCTTACAAATGCTGAGACAAATGGTATGTGTTTGTATGTGTGTTACACATGACACTAATAATGTATATTAATGTGTCTTGATGTCTTCCTATCCATATACAGTTTCCAAAGGCAGCACTCTCAGACAGCCACAGAGGAAAGAGAGAGTGTGTAGATTAATCCTACTCAGACAGTGTGGA
Organism: Carassius gibelio; assembly: GCF_023724105.1. Classification (NCBI taxonomy): domain Eukaryota; kingdom Metazoa; phylum Chordata; class Actinopteri; order Cypriniformes; family Cyprinidae; genus Carassius; species Carassius gibelio. Next base: position 4,272,306 of record NC_068407.1, on the reverse strand, counting down.
AACTCAAGCCGGACAGTGGCTGATGATTCACAGACTTCAATCAGAGCACACAGGAGATGAGGTAATCTGGAGTCAATAAAGACCAACAGAGTAAGGGTGAATTAACATGTGAATGGAAAGCACACAATCACAAGTGAGTATTATTGTATAGTTTTATAAGTAGTACAATACAGTATGTCCCCACCGATTTGGAAGGCTCTTATAAAAAAAATAAAAATAATAAAAAATAAAAATGAAAAAGTTTCTGGAACAGATAAATACAGGATGCTAAAAATAGAAGAAAAAAAAAAGGGGGGGGGGGTGATGATGTGCTACAATGATGCCTATTAATTCATCCACATATATTAATAACCCACCAATAGAAGGGGAATATGGTTTTAGAACCCACATATGTTGTGAAACCTAATTCCAGGCAATTTCAACAAAGAATGTGCAGCAGCTCTGTGTCACGTGACAAAAAATGCCAGATTAAATGTTTTGTATTTTGTTCACACAATTTGCTACTTTATAATTTGTTGACATAATTTGCTACTTTATAAACAGGAATGCATTCTGTACAGTATTAAGTAGTAAGCTTCATTCTCTCCCGATTGTCAGGGCTCTGCCCTGGCAAATCTGTCTGTGTTGTCTTTGTTTAATGTTTCTTTGTTTGTCTTTACACATTGCTTTGTCTTTGTTTATGCCTGCCATGTGCTCCTGTGGTCCCACTTTCTTGTTTCCCTTGGTCACGCCCTCTTGTTTAGGCCGTGTCTTGTCCTCGTTTCTGTAATTGTGCTCAACTGGTCTTTGTGTACTTTCCTTCCTTTATATTGTGCTGTTTTTCCTCTCGTGGTTGCTGGTTCATCTTGTGACTCAACAGGTGAGTTGCTTGATTCGTATCTTTAGAGAAAACATATACTATTATAATGATCAAAAAGATTAGTATTATGGGGCATACATGCCATACTCGGGGCATCGCGTCTGATCCATAGTCTGATCGCGTCTTTGCATTGACTTTGTATGTAATCTACTCGCGCAAATCATTGAACTCGTGTTCAGTTTATGTAGATGCAGTGTTATTGCATTTGGTTGTTTACTGCTTTATTTACACTGCCTTATTTCACGTACAAGTTAAACAATGTAAATAAATACAGTTATACAGAAATATGAATCAATCATTATTGCAAATGATATTGGTAAGTTCAAAATAGCATTTATTATTATTGATTTGAACACTTGAAACTGTGCTGTGTTATCACACCATCGAATTGGACAAATATTCTAACATCTATGACTAAATATTTAGTTGTAAACCTTCCATTACTCTTGTCTAATTCAATATAATAAAATTATGACATCAAACACAACATTTATAAAACTTTACCTCATCCGTTAAATCCATGATGTATCTTTCTGTCTGGTTGATGGGCAGGTTTGGTAGAACACAACAAATCCCATCATTAGAAGACAACAAATCCCATCATTCCACGCTCCTTCTTAGCCACGTGATTGTTATTGTTTTGGTAGTGCACCCTCTATTGGCAGGTCATACAACCTGTACCTTTAATAATCTTGTTTATATTTAATTGTAATATCATATGTAGTTATTCTTCAGTCTTGTCTCTACTCTTGAACTGTTTATATTTTATACTCTAGATATTTTTCAGTCTAAATTTGGATATTTCCATTACATTTTTTTTTTTTCTGTGTGTTGTGCTGAGTTGTGTTGTTGTGTGGTTTTGATTGGTGCCTTGTGTATTTGTTTGTGTTCCCTCCAGTCCTGCTCCACCAGCCTGAGACTCCTTGCCTGTTAGTTCCCCAAGGCAGCCTTCCAACCTAGCCTTGTGCAGAGAACTGTATCTCTGATAGTGCGTGCTTTGAGCTCCTTCCCATGGCTTGCATGCTCTGCTGTTCTCTGCTCTGGATTTCTCCCCATCCTTCCACCCAGATTTGACCAACGACTTACCCCATACTGTCTACCTCTCAGGGCATTGATCTCACCCTGCTGGTTGGAGCTGTCCCAAGATTATCCACCCCTGTGCTGTGAACTTGTGTGTTTTCAATAAATCTTTTTTTCACTCGCTCTGCTTTTGGGTCCCTTCCTGTTGACCGTGACATTGATCTCATTAGTATCCATGCTGACTGTTTAAACATTCACAACAATGTGTATTTTGAAATGCACAACATGGACATACTGACAGCATCAAAATGTAAAAGTATTTATGAAATGCATTCACAGCTTTAGAAACCAAATACATTTTATAAATACTTGATATTAAATGTATATTACATTTGTATAGCTACTTTTTACAAATATATTTTACAATAAACAAATTAAAGCCCCTAAAGGACCCTTTTCCCTAAAAAATATAGAAACAGTTTTGCATGCATATTTTTAAAAGGTAACATTGTCCGATGAGAACATGGTTATTGTGGAGTGCAAGTAAATAGTTACATATTTTAAAAAAATAATGATATAATTAGATGGATGTCATTCTATTGTGGCTTCTAGATATGAAAAACTGAATAAATATTTGAATAGGGAACATCCAATCCTGAGCCGTAACATTGCTAAGCGCTCACTATCATTTTGGAGTGCAGAGGAAGGAAGAAAGCATTAAACAACTAAAGGACACAGATAAAGCATTTTGGGGAGAAAAGAAATGAAAAGGTGAATGACATGGATGTGAAAAGACAAAAAGGAATAAAACTGATTTGTAAAGGGCACCATTTACAAATCTATCGTACTCCCTACCAGGCTCAGATTGAGGGATTAGATCGCATTACTTAGGCTGCTTTTGTGTAGGCAAATCCTGGGTGGAAAGAGACCCAGTGAGGCTTCTGCTGACAAGAAAGGGGGAAAAAATAGATCCTCTGCAAAAGCTCATGCTTTCCATCTTCCTATCTGGCCTATCTTTTCTCTTTCAACCTCCTTTGCTCATTCTCTTTCTACTCACAACTCTCTCTCTCTTTTCTCTCACTGTCATGCTCTGTCTTTTTAACACTGTCACACATGCGGTGTATGGAATATGACCTGAGACCCAATTTTTTCAGAGTATGCTCATTGTGCAAACCTTATTAGCTTCACACTGGCCTTTGTCTCTTGGAAGGCTGCTAAAATCGTATGAGAAATTTTGGGCCCCGTTGTTTTTTGTGTGCAAACAAGTGGAAGTGTGAAAAGAAAACAGGGTGAAATGCAGAAAAATGAGCCTCGAGGAGTCACATTATAGTGTTTAAAATGCCAGTTTTGCAGTTTAAGGAAATGTTTTAGACTTTCAGAAATGTAATCTTGTCAAACTAAGGCACATATTTTTTGAACATATTCTAGTTAAAAAATAAATAAATTTCAAATCCTCTTAAATCAGATTAACTTTTGAGTTCTGTCCTACAAAGAAAAAATGACACACACATACAGAGTTGTGTCCTGATATGTCACAAAAACACGGCCACACCCACCCACACACATGCACAAATATATATATATATATATATATATATATATATATATATATATATATATATATATATATATATATATATATATATATATATATATATACATATATATATATATATATATATATATATATATACACAGTCCCTCCAGAAAAACGTGATTATGCAATCTTCTGATTTAATGCATAATCAGCCAAAGGCCGCATATTTATGCGGGGTCGCATTTTTTCAAATACGCCGCTCTTTTGCCACATAAATTGCCGATTTCAGAAAGCAAAATATGCAGGGCTAGCATGATTTCATAATCCCTGTATTTTCGTTGCAAAAAACTCACATATATATCAGCAGAAAGTTGTAAAATGTTGCGTTTACTTCACACAAGTAAAGCGCAATTTTCCCCCTATTGGGAACCTTATGAAGTGACGTAATTACGTGACATGAACATCATCTGCAAACCTCGCGGTGAAACCAGGGTGAAACTTAAAGCGCGTAAATCATTCTTATTTGCCAACAAAAATAAGCGCAAAAGAGCGCGCAAAGCAGTTTCCCGATTTGTTACATAACAGTGGAGCCAAATTATATTGCGAGAACTTGCGAAAACTGCGGTTTGATGAAAGAGAGAAAAAAAGGTGATTCCCCAAACACCCCCTTCTCACTACGCTACTAACACTGTTGTAGTTTCATTCAGAAGTTGATGCAACTTTACAGTTGTAAAATTGCACTTTTTTGTTATAGAACAGTACCAAAAACTTGCAGTTGTAATTATATTAGTAGTATGTAAAATAATTCATGTTGTAGTAAGAGATTGCAACTTAAATATTCTGTGATCTAGTATGCTCGCTTATCATAGGAAGTAATAAGAAATTACTCTTTACGTTAAGGTAGTAGCCTAGTGAGAAAAAGGTGTTGGGGAATCACCTTTTTTCCCTTTTTCATCAAACCGCAGTTTTTGCAAGTTCACGCAATTTCATCGCATGAAATTGCAAAATCAAGGATTTTTGTCCGCAACAATCACAAAAAAATCTGCTTTTTTCTGGAGGGACTGTATATATATATATATATATATATATATACAGTCCCTCCAGAAAAACGCGGATTTTTTTGTAATATATATACACACTCATAAATTTAGCTATAGATGTCAGGTAAACAAGTGAACATACAAATTCCCAAGCCTTTTGAATGAAGTTAGATGTTTTTTTTCTTAAACGAAGAGAGGAAGGCTTGCCACAGTAGGGTGAACCTACTTTGACTTATAGTACTAAACAATAGGCTAGTGACCAGGGTCATTAAACAAACTCAATAGGTGACCCTTAAGGTGTAAATGCACAAATTATAAGTTATCAGTCAATTTAACGCATTCAGTAGGAAGTAAAACACTTGTAAAAGGGAAAGATGCCTAGAACTGCAAACAGCAATAATGCAGATAAAGGACAAAAGATACATTATATAACACCATCTGTAAATTATAACTGATTGTCTATGACAGGTTTCTTGATATACTGTTACAGCCAAAGCACCGTCAAATCAACTGAACATAATGAATGTGTAATAATAATCCCCTTAAGAAAATATGCCATGTGTTTGCTGCCACCAATGAATCGCAAAAAGAAAACCAAGCAACTGTGAAAACCTCTGATTTGTCACGTGTCAAAATGATAATCATTTATTCCAGGAAGGGCATAACAGCAGCCCTTAATGATACATCTGCGAGACAAGTGAGACAAGCTAACAGGTCTCTGCTATCAATGGCTGAGTCAATGTGCTGCAGCATACTAAACAGAATGAGGTACTCAGGGTTGCCAGGTTTTCACAATAAAACCCGCCCAATTGCTACTCAAAACTTGCCCAAAACTAGGCCAATTGTGTTTCGAGGGGGATCCCCATTAAAAATCACATACTGGGGATGAAATACATGTGTTATTAGGGGCATTTCAACCTGCGGGCATGAATAACAAAACGCTGCAAATGTTAAAGTAGCCCAGTTCAGCAGGAAAACCACGGACTTGGCAACACCGAAGGTAAAAGTCCATACTTTAAAATCACACTTTTTGGATGCAACGCATTGGGTTTGACGTAAAGGCTGATTTATACATCTGCGTCGGACCTACGGAGTAGCCTACGCATAGATGTACTACCTTAGGCCATAGCCTGACGTTCACCTCTCCAAAAATCGAACAGTGCATCTAATCTATTTGGACTGCAAGCGCTGTGATTGGTCTGCTAGAACCCATCTCTCCGTATGTATTTGAGTTTTGTGTTTGTTTATGTGCACTTTAATATATTTTAATTTTACATCTTACATGAAATAAAACAAAGCAAAGAACAAGTGTCTTATTTAATATCAGTAGTTGTCCGCAACAATGTTGATCTGCCATGGTACAAGTCCATGTAGAGATTGAAATAATGCCATCTTCTCCTGTTCTGTTGTTGTCTCCTTCTGTAGTTTTAAATAATGATTTAATGATTTGATATTTATTTGCTGCTGTCGCGGCTATAATGCTCTTCCGACGAGTCGCTTCTTCTTTGGTTCTTGCTGTGGTCTGCGGATTACACAAGCAGCATGCACATGGACTCTGCAGACTTGCGTTTTGCATGTGTACTGCACGTCGACGTGGACCACGAAGCAGAAATATAAATAATTTTGAACTTTCATGACCAGAAAAAGAAACACTATTCTGTCATATGACTTAGGGATATCCGTCCTCACATTTCCATATATGGATGGAAGAATGTTTCTATTTATAAAGACAGTCAGGGGAGATGTTTCACAGATGAAACATAAAGTACTACAGCATATCAGACATAAATGAGTGCTTGGTTTATGTAACTGGATTAATTTGTCCTTCGAGAGTTTTCCCTTGATTTCGATATTTACATTAACTTAGATAATGTTTCATAAAACTCAGTTTATGAGTTATTCTCAGATCAGAAATGGAACATTATTGAATTTGTGGCTTTTCCTTTATTGTTCTTTTAGATTCTGACAAGGGCAGTTTGATATTTTTAATACAGGGATCTCATGCAAATAAATTACTTGCCAATTTTAAATAGCTAATAGTCTATTTTCTGAAACTTAATGCTGATCAAAACCCTAGATTAATTCCTTGCTTCTGTGGAACTCAAAATTAGATGTTAGGCAACTTTTGCTATCACTGTTTGGAGCACACAATGAAATATTAGATGTACAGCACATACATTTTAGTCTGTCCCTCACAGAAAGCTAGCATGACTTTAGAAGACATGGAATATAGTGCATTATTAAGTTGTGTGAACTTAGTTTATAGTTTTATGGGGCTTTTCCATATTTTTCTACCCCAGGAATTAAAGTTTTAATACCTCAACAATCTTCACAAATTCTCATTTTGTGAGTCACAGTAAAGTAAGTCACAGGAGTTTGGAATGACATCAAACTAATTTTAATTTTTGGATGATTCCTTTAATGGAACTGAAAGTCTTTTGGTTTAAAATGGTTTATTTGCTATGTTTTTAATTCCCAGGCTTAGATTTTGCTTTGCATGTTTCCTAAGCCATCTCTAAATATTCTTTATCGTATTATGCTGAATCATACTCCCTTTTACAAAAGTCTGCGAGGTATACCTATTTATCAGATGAGGTTTATACCACCTCTGAGTCGTTGCACTAGAGGCAAAGCAAAATAAATGTATGCAATATGCAGTTTTAAATAATGCACAACTCTGACTTTTATTTCAGATAAACTTAGATGCAAAACCTGGTCATTTCACTGCTTCCTTGTACTAATCATGAATTATTCATCAATGTTTATTACCATGCTAGCCAAATTACCAAACCTAAAGCGTGACTATCATACGTCTTCTGGCAACAGACAGCATCTTAAAAGTACAGATGCTTTGCTTCCCTTAATGACACATGTCTACAAGTGTGATGCTCCTACCGTGAGCCCCTCGCATACCTTTCATCCTGCAGATTAACTTTCAAATATGTAGGGTGAAATTACAGCACTAGTAAGCGCTTGAAGCAGCACTGTCAAATTTGAGCCACTTTAGTCATTGCTGCACTCTCAGGTTTTCATTCACTACATTTGCCCAGACTCCACACGGCCTTGACTGTGTCTAATCTATTTAAACGCTCTCCCATTGGTTCTAATGCCAGGCTGGATTCATCTTTCTACTTTTTTGTAAATGTGATATGAGGTGGCATGCTATTGTACTGCCTTCTATCTTCTCATCTCTTTCTACACCTTTATTTTCCTCATCTATTGACACTCATCCTCTGCAATTCGTTTCCTCTCAATATTCAGTTGTGTTTTCTTCAAGGTCATAGGCAGTGACAGGTTCTTTTTCTATTTAAGCTGCAATGCAATCTTTCTGTCATCTTCTAGAGGTGTGATCTCTCTCTCTCTCTCTCTCTCTCTCTCTCTCTCTCTCTCTCTCTCTCTCTCTCTCTCTCTGTTCAACAAATCACACTCATATTTCCCTACCAACTAGTTTGTGATGCAAATCCTATTTAAATCTGTCACTTGCTGGCACCGCAGGCCTGAGAAACCAAGAGCAACCTGTGTCAAATAATCACAGCAATTTGCAAAACAGGAACACATTTATGTTATGTTCTAATACTCAGGGATAACATTCTGTAATGCAACTGATCCCTGATAATCACATGATTAATGATAAGCTTCTGTCTTATGCATATTTACAGCCAGGCAATACTGGTTATTACAACTTAAAATAAATGTATTATTGCATTTAATATATTTTAAAATGTAACTTTGTTCTGTGATGGCAAAGCTGAATTTTCAGCAACACTACTCCAGTCTTCATTGTAACATAGTCCTTCAGAATTCATACTAATATGCGGATTTTCTGCTTAAGAAACATTTATTATTATTTTCAGTGTTAAAATCAGTGCTGCTTCATATTTTTTTGTGGAAATTGTGATACATTTTTAATGATTTTTTGATAAAAAGAAAGCTCAAAAGAACAAAATTAATAATAATAATAATAATAATAATAATAATAATAATAATAATAATAATAATAATAAATAATAAGAAGAAATCTCTGTGGTTTGTCTTATTATGCCAGTTACTAACACCAGTCATGTGTTTCTTTATTTAGTATAAACTAGTTTCATTAACATTAAAATGTAAGACCATATTTTGTGTGAGAACCTTTTCTACAAACATAAAGACACTTTTATGCAATTATTTGCAAACTACTGTGATCAGTATAAAATAAATAAAACCATGGTGTCGTGTTTCAAAGTATTTTAGATTCCAATTATTATCACAGTAAAATATAAATATATTTAACCTGGATTAACATTCCGTCTTGTAAAACTTCCATTTACCTTAGGGACACTGGAAATCACATAACAAAAATGTTCTAAAGAGCATTGTATTCTACTGCATTTTCTGTCAAAACAGTTATATTTCTGAACCCTATTTTAGAATTTAGTCTGCTGAAGAATCTTTGTGCTGTCCAGTGACTCTCTCATTTTTAAACTTATGCTCTT